>NC_090652.1:286932209-287232209 GCF_040937935.1 Hyperolius riggenbachi
CGACTGGAAAAAATTTTTGAAGCACAAAAAGATAGACAATGCTTTTCATGGGTCCTCGCCTGCTTCCTCAAGTCAGTTCATCAAAAAATGTGCCTTAGATATCACTAACTTAGTGCGTGAGCCCGCCCCCAGTAGAGTGGACCTGATCGAGCTTGGCTATTTTCGCTAGTTCTCCTGCGCGTCAAAGGCTTGTTATGATTCAGGAGCCTGATGACTACTGTGCATGCTCGGCGACAAGCCCTTGTTTTGCATACATTTGTGGGGTCCCAGCGCAGGAACGGGGCTGAATGGGAGGACAAGGGAAGTCGCGTTAGGATCCAGAGGCTTCCCCCTCTCAAAGTAAGAACCACCCAGGGGCAATTTTTTTTCCGCTACAGGTTTACTTTAAGGGCAATACATAGCTATGGGGGGGGGGGGGGCAGCTCTGTGAGAGCACTTAGTATAGCCACTGCACCACCATGTGTGTGAGAGGGTGTTCACTGGCTGTCCAAAGTGCCCCTGCTTCCCTCCCTCTGCAGATGAGTGCATAAACATTAAAAGCAAGCAGCAGAAAAAGCGGGGCATATCTGTCTATCTAAAGAGGGACACATCTGGGGGGCATTTCTGAACAGGGGAAGGGGGGAACATTTGTCTATCTAAACAGCATTTGTACAATTGTCTCCACCCAGTACTACGAGGGGGGCTCAGGAACGTTTTTTTGCCCCAGAGCACTGAAAATCCTAGCTACACCTCTGGGGCCAGGGGGGATGATGGCTGCAATACCCCCTCCTGGTCCCCAAGTGCAGCCATGAACTTTGCTGGGTAGACTTATACTTGAGTCAATAAAAAATTCCAGCTTAAGACAGTCGACTTACATGCGAGGATAATACAATAAGATTTTTTTAAGAATACACTAGTATAAATAGTAAAAACGTAACCCTAAAGCAGACCCAAACCAAACATTTTTTTAATTCAAAATATTTAGTTGCACCACTCTGACACATACAAAGATAAATAAACACACCTTTAAGCCTATGAGCATTTCAGTGTATGATTTTCACCCTTCTCTTTTTATAACTAGGGTTATACAGGTGGCAGCCATTACGTCTGAGCTTAGTAGGAGGTTTCAGATCATGGGTGTGTTGGTGTGTTTGTCATCAGCTACCCTCCCTCACAGGGGCATCATCTATGTGAAATCTCACACAAGCTGAGATCACCTCCCCTGTGACATCATCAGTATCAGCCTGTGTTTTGTTTTTGTTTTTATCTCCTCCACCAGTGACCAGTTTGCCGGAAAAATCCCGGCAATTTGAAAGGAAGGGATGGGTTCCTCCAATAAATGTAAAATATTTTATATTTGTCATCATGCAGCTGAAAAAAGGCTGCTATTTATTATTATAATTTAGAAAATAGATTTTATTTTTGAAATCTTGTATTTTTAATTTGGGTCCACTTTAAATGTATAGCTTGGCAATCCTTATAATTTTTTAAAAAACCTACAAGACCTAGGTTATACTTCACCTTTTTGTCTACAAGACATTTCATGGTTTGAAACTTTAAAGAAAGGTGACTTGTGACTAGGGGTGGTTGGAAATTCTGCATTCCGTTAAGTGCCTTTCTGACTTTCTGATTTCTGCTGAATGTTTTTTGTTATATTTGACAATGTATATTATTTTGCATATAAGTTCCCATATATACTCGACTATAAGTCTCACTGTACAGTATAGGGGTTGACTTATACACGAGTCACGGGCTTTCCCATTTGCAGCAATTTCCCCAGTGGTAAGTGATACTTTCTTGATAAAGGAAAAGCCAGGAAAAAATGGAGGAGTTTTTGGCTGCACTTAAATGATAGGAGGGATTAATGGCTGCAATACTGTGTGCAGCGCAGTCATTAACTCCTCCTAGACCCCAAGTGCAGCTGTTAATTCTTCCTGGTCCCCAAGTGCAGCCATTAACTGTGTACAGCATCTTAAACAAAGCATCCAGTTAAAATATATTAAGGCCCAGAAATATGTCCTATTAAATGTGCATTCCACTCTATCTCACACCTTGATCTAGGGCTTGTTCTTACCTAGGGCGTTTTGCGCTTTTTTTGAGCACCGGCCACTTTGAAAAATGCCCTAAAATACCTTGTGCAATAAATCCTTATGGGAAAGTTCATATCAGCGCGTTTCGTCTGCTTTTCGTTCACAAAAGCGCTGCTTGTAGCATTTTCGGGGTGATTTTGTTACAACGGAAGGTATAGGAGAAACGCCATCAGTGATTTTAATTTTAGATGTGAACAAAGCCTTTTGGTAGATATTTGCCTTGCATGCGTTTCATGGTTCATTGGACCGCGTCATCAGAGGCCGACATTTCACTTTTTGAAACATGCTGTAATTTCATAGGTATTAAACCAGACAATCATAACTGGAACCGATTCTGCATGACGCAAACCAAAGCTAAAAGAGATATAACCGGGAAACAATCCAGGGATGAATGCAAAACCTGAGAAAATTGACGCTGTGCCATCAGGCTGATCTCGACGCACCTGTTGCATGCTGTCCACTGGTTCAGGGGAAGAATTAAAGTACTCAATTGTTTACAACGATATACAGTATATCAATCAAAAGATAAAAACTAGGACACTAAAAAAAATTTCTTTAATATTCCAAAAAGTGCAAAATCGTAAACAAAATTCTTCAATCAGTAAATCCATCCATAGACGTAGACTAATAATAATTGTAAGGTGCAATATAAATGGAAGATGATTTTTAAGGCGAAAATGTGGACTTGTTTTGGATTGGTTGTTTGGCACTTTGTGACTATATACTATAGGATGTCCTGTTCATCTCGCCCCTACTTTAGTCCCAGTTTTTGGGATTTGTATATTCTAGGTTATATTGTCTATTTAGGCTGTCCTGTACTATGTATTTAACTAGTCTCATTGTCGATCTATATATTGTAGTTGGTGTTACCTGGCTTTGTGATTTCCCAGATGAGTCTAACCTTTTTGCTTTCAGTTTATGCTATTTAGGTACTCAATTTCCTACTATCTTACATCTTTTCTTCACATATTCAGGTTTCAACTTCATAACTATTTATAACTCATACTACTCTTGTAGTTTTCTCTCTCCTGGATCTCTGATTTCTTATTGGTGCTACGTTCACTCTCATTCTTTACTAGACTCTAGTCTGTTTCACATCGGTTTGTTTGTTTTTATGTATATATTTTAATATTTTGTATTTCATACTTTTTAGATATACATTATATCTATAAAGGCCTGAAGAAGGGTCCTTTGGATCCGAAACAAGTCGACGTTGCCTTAAGAATCATCTCTCACTTATATTGCACTGTACAATTATTGGTCTATGTCTGTGGATTTACTGATCGAAGAATTTTGTATACAGTTTATGGAATATTAAAGCAAAAGCTCATCTTTATTTTTTGGTTTCATAATTTTTTATCCTTTGATTGATATATAAATACTTGTATTCAATTGTGGTCTTGATTGGTGGAGTGGCATACCATTAAGGATATTCTTTAATTGTCTCTCACCTTATACAATTACAAATAATTAATGTACCACAAATACTCTATATGAGAACTTTTGCCTTATATTTGTTAAAACATCTATAATAATGTCATTATAGTAAACAAAATCCTTATATATTTGTCTGAAAGTGCAAACTGACATTCAAAAAACAGAGCTTCAGACAAAAAGAATCTTGCTATCTTATGTTGTCTGTTAAAGCGATACAAAGATTTTGGAACTTGCCCCTCTTATGTTTCTTCAGGTTACATACAGGTCTTATGACATCTGGGGTTACATGCCTGTTTAAATGTGTCCTTTGGGAATACATGCTGTCTTACGCTGGTATTCGGGGGCATATGGATGCTGCCTGATTACGAAGCAGGAAAAAAGGGCACAGGAGCCCTTTCAGAAAAAAGACATAGATGCCTATAATAAAAGCTGCATTTTGGGGCATGCCAGGGAAATTTGGGCGCACGGCATTGGTCGCTAGCAGATGCCTCAGGGCGCAGAATTTTACCTTCTTTGCCGCAAATCACAGCTTTTAGAATGAAAGTAAAGAGGGGGCAATTTCGTCAGACAGGCTTGTGGAAAATCAAATTGGCTTGTGGAAAACCAAATTGTGGGTTGGCATAGCCTCTGCGCACTGAAATGTACCTTCATAGCTGCATATCATGGCTTTTCGAAGAGGGGGGGGGGGGGGGGTTTAGGAGGAGGATTTAGGGTTAGGTGCCACCAGGGGGAGTTATCTTTAGGCACCACCAGTGAGGGGGGGTTAGACTTAGGCACCATGGGGAGGGGGGTGTCTTGGGATTAGGCACCACCGTGGGGGTTTTAGGGTTAGGCACCAGCAAGGGGGGTCTTGGGGTTAGGGACCACCGAGCGGGGCTTAGCGTTAGGCACCACCAAGGGTAGTCTCAGGGTTAGGCATGACCAGAGAAAAGTTCTATGTGAGAGTGGGGTTAGGTTTAGCCATAGTAAAATATTGGTAAATATTACCAATATTTCACTATCAAAATCCAGTAGTAGAATATAGCTAATTTTAGGGATATTTTACTAGCACCAGTCTCCTGCGCCCTTTTTTTCCAGGCGCCTTTTTACATGTATGCACTGTAATTTGAGGGTTATGCCAGTATAAAAATATTATGGGTTGGACATGCTGCTAATTATGTTATATGGGGGATATGTCTGCTTAATGATATTTTGGGTGGACATTATACCTAATTGGTTTTTTTTTGGTACGTGACTACTTGATTATATTATTTTCCTATTGGTATGATCAGTGGCATGCTTCTGAGTTGATGTGGTTTGGTTGCAGTTTGTATGCAGGTTGAAACTGAATCAAACAAAAGCAGTTGCAACTCATTTTGACTAGCTGTTTCAATCTTTATCTGCCTGTCACTAGATTATAGCTATTACTAACTAGTTGCGAGTAAAAGCTACCTAATATGCTCTGCTTGTTATAGGTATTATTTACTTTTGAGTTGTATTACCTGCATGTTGTTGGTGATATTGGTCTATTGTTGGTAAAATGTGTGTATTGTTGGTAATATTTGGCTATCGTTAGTATACCTTGCTTGTCTTTGATAATATCGGAACGTCATTGAAATCTGCACATTGACTATCTGGAGATTGTTTCTTTGCCAAATTATGTATTATGTGCATGATTTTTGTTTGTTTTTGCTTTGCTCAATTTTCAATTCTATGTGTTTTTTTTAAAGAAAAAAAGCTTGTGTGACACTGTAGATTAAGAAGAAGCTATGAATTTTGTAAAACAAGTACAGCACTTTATTATAGTGCCTATGGCATTAAAACAAGTATCATACAGTCAAGATACAAAAACACTGCGCCAAGGTTCACAACTAATAAAATAGTAAGAAACATATGTTAGTTCATCAAAAAGTCACTGGGATCGCTGCACAAAGTCCAACGCTGGGGTGGTATAAATCTGGTGAGCATTTAGTGAGAGGGGGTGAGGAATTTAAACTGGAAGTGGTACTTGGGGAGCACAAAACACGGGTGACGTGGAAAAGGTGGAATATCAGTGTGCATAAACCGAACAATATTACCCTATGTGGAGCTTGTTTCTATTACAGGTCTGGAGAGCGCAGCATTACTATTGAAATATAGTATCATACAGTGGCTTGCAAAAGTATTCGGCCCCCTTGAAGTTTTCCAAATATTTATGCTCAAATCAAATCAAAAAATAGCTTTATTGGCATGACCAAGATTCATACAGGTATTGCCAAAGCAAGGGGAAAAGGGGGACATTCAAGGGGGTGGGGTAGAGTGACAACGGCTAAGCAGTCTGTGGACATTTTTAGGTTTACAATTCCGTTATGCTCCTCTCAGGCTGTGGCATGCTGTGACATAGTGTGCAGCGATTGTCACTGTGGATTCCTCTTCTCCCAGTAGGATATATGTTTTTCTTTCATCTTCTAATGTGAGAAAGTCTGGGAATAGTTCCATCAATTTCTTAAAGTAAGTGTCTCTGGTTGCAGTATATTTGGGGCAGTGCATTAGGAAGTGGCTTTCATCCTCCAGATGTCTTCTGGCCCTTTTGGCTTTGGCCTAAAAACTGACTTTTTTTCACACTATGCAAGACGAACTTATTTTCCACAACTGAGCTAACTCTTAATTAAAGACCACTCCAGCAAAAAAGTAAGCAGTTAAAATCTAGAAAAAACGACAGGTTTTGGACTAGTCCATCGCTCATGGAGAATTCTCAGCGTTTTCTTTGTTTTCAACAGCATTTCCTGAACAACGGTTCAACTACCAAAATATTAAAATGCCAGCCTCCCTGCTTACTTACACACTATTTTGGCAGTTAGATTTTGCAAGTTGCAACTGCCATTCAGGAAATGCTTTTGAAAACAAGGAACACCCTGAGAATCCCCCATGAGGAGATGGACTCTGTCAGATTTCACCTGCTTAATTTTTTCATTGGAGTGGTCCTTTAAGAGGCATAAAACCGAGACACACCAGCATCTGCTTATATGTAACAAAGCTAAACCAAGGTTTGCCATTAATCTATACAGTGTATAGAGCTGAACTGAAGAGATTGCTTTTATTTCTTAGCAATACTGAACTTTTGATTTTTACATTGTAATATGTTGCAGCCATGAACATCATCTGAACAAAATGTTTTAGCCTCAAATACGTATTCCTACTTAAAGAGACCCTGAAGCGAGAATAAATCTCGCTTCAGAGCTCATAGTTAGCAGGGGCATGTGTGCCCCTGCTAAAACGCCGCTATCCCGCGGCTAAACCGTGGTCCCTTCACCCCCAAACCCACCCCCGCAAACCTTGGTCATAGAGTTGGTCGTAAATCTTGTCTTCCTGGAGGCAGGGCTAACGGCTGCAGCCCTGCCTCTCAGAGCGTCTATCAGACGCGCATCGCCGCCTCTCCCCCGCCCTACTCAGTAAAGGAAGACTGAGAGGGGCGGGGGAGAGGCGGAGATACGCGTCTGACAGACGCGCGTGGGGCAGGGCTGCGGCGGTTAGCCCTGCCTCAATGCGGAAGCGCTCCCTCGCTGTACGGAGGGGATTTGGCGGTGAAGGGACCCCCGTTAAGCCGCGGGATAGCAGCATTTTAGCAGTGGCACACATGCCCCTGCTAACTATGAGGTCTGAAGCGAGCTTTATACTCGCTTCAGACTCTCTTTAAAGGGGTACTGTGTTGACACATAGTATATTGCAGTAAATTGTTCAAGACACTCACTTTTATATGGTCATTTTCCTGGTTTCAATATCAGAAATACTTCCTACACCTTATATTGCTGTATATATGTATGTAGCCCTGCCTTCCTAGTAAAGTTTAGCCTAGGCTGTTTAGCAGAAGTCTCCTCCCAGAGGATTCTGGGAGACCAGGCATTGTTTTAGCTTTGGAGAAACAAACATTCCGCAGGGCTACAGCTCACAGGACTAAACCGCCAGTGATGCATTTCAGAATGTAAATTAGGGTGAGGAAAGATTTTACAATGTGCAAACACTTATTAAATAATTTATAAATTAATATTGTTAAAGGGCCACTATCGCAAAAAAATTGTAAAATGTAAAACACATGTAAACACATACAAATAAGGAGTATGTTTTTTCCAGAGTAAAATGAGCCACAATTACTTTTCTCCTATGTTGCTGTCACTTACAGTAGATGGTAGAAATCTGACGGAACTGGCGGGGTTTTGACTAGCCCATCTCTTCATGGGGGATTCTCAGTATTTCATTTATTCTTAGCAAAAGCACTCCCTGGAAAGGATATATACAAAGGTGCTGCCACCCCCACCCCACCTTTTTGCATATTGTGCTGGCAGTTAGACTGAGAAACTGCAGTGCTTTTGAAAATAAAGAAAACCCTGAGAATCCCTCATGAGAAGATGGGCTAGTCCAAAACCTGACAGTCCTGTCAGATTTCTACTACCTACTGTAAGTGACGGCAACATTGGAGAAAATTGATTTATGGCTCATTTTACTCTTGGAGAAACGTACTTTTTATCTATGTGTTTTAATGTATTTTAAATTCTACCATTTTTTTTCGTGACAGTGGCCCTTTAAAAAATAAGCAGTTTTATTTTTTATGTTATTCTCTCTTTAGGGATAAAAAAAACCATATCTATATTTTGTTGTTTAGCAGGTGGCGCAGCCAGACTGAGATGTGCAGAGTGTGGCCCTGCGGTACGGAGGCCAAAGGTCGATGTTTATAGCCCGCTACAAGCCGTCCAAACGCACAATCTGATATTAAATTACGCTAATTGCAATTATACGGTGTCAGTCCCGAAGCGCTGCTTTTAGTGGCTGAGTTTGATGAAAAGGTATCTCTTATGCGCTCATCGTGAATGATCAGCGGATTATTAATGACGCCAAATGATCTACGTGCGCGGAATATCAATCCCGTTTAGCCGTGTTTTGTTTAACCTGCGCTTGTCCAACTGCTTGAGAGGCTGGTGCTGCTATGGCCTCATCCATCTGCTAATGGATTCCATTTACCTGACAGCGTGGCGCAGAAGGTCACAGGGGTCACCGACAAGTGTGTTCTATAGGCCGGACATGAGCGCACAGAGGTGACACGCTGTGGCAGGTCAGCCCGACTCTCATGAAAAGAGATGTTTCATTAAGTTAAGGATTCTCATCCTGTCTTAAATGATACATCTGGCTCACTCTGTTTAGAAGGTGGTGAAAAAGAATGAAGCGAGCCCCCCGCTAGCCCACGCTTGAAGATAGATCATTAGCGGAGTGTGTCAGCACCTGCTGTCATGCAGTCATGAGATGGAGAGGAACTGCGTTCCGCTATGCACAAAAAAGCACATACTATTCATTGAGCATACATATCGGGGGGTACATATGCCTTGGACGCTATGAGTTTGAGAGCCGGATCCAAATAGAGTATTGTTAAAGTGGTCTGAAAGTCAGCATTTCTACTTTGCTCTAGAAGATTCCTCACAGCTTGAAAGCTACTATGCCAGAAAATGTTTTTAGAAGAACATCACTGAAATGGTTAAACAAAGCATTTTGTCCTGCTATTCGGCTTCAAATCCGCATCCAAACTGGAGATAACGGTATCTTTGTTTGTATTCCAATGTTGATACATGTGTGTAAACACAGTGTAACAAGTGAAAGGGAGCTCTCTGTGTGCTTGAAACACAGAGAGCTTCACAAACAGCTCAGAACAGCTAATTAGAAGATGTTAATATATAATAAAACGCAGTTTGAATAAAATGCAATGGCCGGTTTCAAGGCAAGATAAACTACACTTTGGAAACCTGTAATTTGTAAACGAACAATATTACGTGTGCACAAAAGCAAATATGATAACTGTATGAGCAATAACAAGTAGGAAAACACATTTTTATTGAATGTTATGTCGGAGTTTCAGACCACTTTAACCTCCTTAGCGGTAACCCCGTGCTACACAAGGGGTAGCCGCCGCGGAGGATCACATGGCCCCAGGACTTAAAAAACCCCAAAAACCGGTGCAATATGCTTTAGCTAGCGGTCCGCTAGCTAACAAAGTTGCTCCGGTCCCCCGCGATCGCCCGCAGTTACTTCCGGGATACGTACCTCCCAGCGTTCCCACGCAGGCGCAGCCGCCCAATCGGCTCCAGGCATCGCGATGGCGGCGATCGGGATAGCGGCTGTCATCATGACGTCGATGACGTCAAGACGTAAGCTCCGATCGTCGCTATAGCAATGCCGGAAGCCGATCGGGAAACTGCGCTCTTTGTGGGATCGTGGCGAGGTACGTATAGCCGGCGGCGATCGGCGGGCATGGGGGGGACCGGAGCAACCTAAAGCATACGCTTAGCTAGCGAAATGCTAGCTAAAGCGGCAAAAAAAAATTGGGGGTCAAAAAACCTCCCGGCGGACGCAGAGTCAGAAACTGTGTACCGCCAAGGGGGTTAATGTAGTTACTGATACTGCGTTGTTTTAGGTTACGGCCTATTTCCACTAGTTCTGCATCAGTTTTTCTGCATCCAGAATCCGGGTGTAGTAGAAACAGGCCCTTAACAACAGTGTTTTCTTTTTTTTTTTTTTTCATGAAATTCTTTATTGCATGGTTGTAGCTTGCATTACATGTCATAATTTTCAATATAAACATCCATGTGTCCATCGTTTAACATAACATTACATATACAAGTTAACATAGCCTTCATTGTAACATCACCAACACTCAATTATAGCTATTCCTTTAGTTGTGTCCTAAATATCTGTAGGATATCCTAACAACCTAGGTCATAGCATAGTCTTATTGAAACAGTGGGCTAGAACTCGCCCTCAATAAGCATCTACTACTCGGGTAATAAGAGTGTTGAACTTATGATTTAAGATCAGAAGTTTCCGTGACAATGGATTCTGAAATCAAAAAGTGTTTTAAAGCTGTACTTCTAATAGTCTAGTAGTCTAGTACCTAAGATTAAGCACCCAGAGAAAAGGTAAGAAATGAGTGCTGAAAGAAGAGAAAAGGGTTCAACATACAGGTAACCAGTATTTTGGTCTGATATATTTAGTTTCTTATTTGCTCAGATTTTAAGTTTTTGTTTTGTTTTTTTTTGTTTTTTTGTTTTTTTGTTTTTGGTTTTTGGGGGGGTAGAAGGCAAAAATGGTTATATTTGTCTCATTCTGAGTTATATCCACCAATTTGGGAGATTGCACCATATTGGTCTTTGTGAAACTCTGCCTCTAATCTTTTGTTCCAAAGCTAGATTTCTCTTGACTATGCTTTTTAATTGGGATATAGAAATTTGATCTGCTGACTTCCAATTGAGTGATATCAGTGAAACAGCAGTAATTAGGATATGGCAAGTTTGCAGTTGGTATTGTCGTGGGATGTTATCCAATCCTATTAATAAGAGAGCTAATTGTGGTGTAATCTTAAAGTTGCAGTCGAAGGATCTTTTGATCAGTTCTTCCACCTGTTTCCAGAATCTAAATATTTGTGGACATTCCCAAAACATGTGGAATAATGTGCCTGGGGTAGAGGAGCAGTGCCAGCATTGTGGGGACATGTCAATTGAGAAGGAAGCTAGTCTTCTAGGGGTGTAATACCATTTGTACAATAGTTTACGCGATTGCTCCCAATGAGAGTTGCACTTAGAGAGTTTCATAATTAGCATATTTGCCTTAATCAGTTGGTCATTTGATATCGATATTTTTAGGTCGTTGGACCAGCTAAGTGCATATTTTTGAAGGGGTGAGCTTACGTTTGTGAGCAGAGCTGAGTACCAAGTTGATATGCCCCCCTTATGATGGCCTTTGTGGTTTAATAACATAAGTATTTGAGTTGGTAGTTGAGGAAGATTTTTTGGAAGTGATTTTATTAAATGATATATTCTATGGTAGGTGAATAGTTGTGAATTTGGAATCTTAAACTGTTTTTGGAGATCAGCAAAGGTCCTGATCTTCTGATCCTTGAATAAAACATTCAAGGAAGTGATTTGCGCCTCAAGCCAAGGGCGTAGATTTAGCTGAGGGATAAGCTGCTGTAACACTGATATTGGAAAGATAGGGCATTGTGTGTTTGAGTCATCTGGTGGGAATTTGAGGAAATGTTCCCATGCAAGCAGAGAAGCTTGGATCGTGGGAAATTTAGAGGAAGGAGTTTTTGTATTAAACAGTTTGCTCATCAGTAGTATGTGTGGGGGGATACCAATTATAGCAGACTCCAAGTGGGCCCATGGTTTCTGAGAGAGGGGGTCCCACCAGTGTTTAATCATATCTAAATTTGCTGCTAAGTAGTAGGATTTTAGACATGGAAGGCCCATCCCCCCTTGTTTTTTATGTAGTATCATTACCTTATGGGGAACTCTTGCTTTTTTCCCTTGCCAAATAAAATTAGAGAGACACCTTTTTAAATCCAAAAAGAATGTTTTCTGTAGGGGAATATTAACTGAACGAAATATATATAAAATTTTTGGCAAAATAAACATTTTAAATGCTGACACTCGGCCAGACCAAGAGAGCCAGGACTTGGCCATATCTTCGCAATCTTTTTTCACTGCTGAAAGTAGGGGAATATAATTGTATTTAAATAGGTTTTCCGAGCTTTTGGTTAATTTTATGCCCAGGTATGGGACTTCATGTTCAGCCCATGGGAAAACAAACTTTTTTGAGATGGATGACTTCACAAGGGGGGGCAAGTTTAGATCTAACATAAGAGATTTATGCTGGTTAAGCTTATAATAGGAGGCTTCTGAAAACCTAGTGAGTTCTATTAATAAGTGTTCTAATGATTCTTCCGGATTTGTTAGGAATAGTGCTACGTCATCCGCAAATAAATTAATAACATGATGAGTGTCCCCTATCTTAACTCCCTTTATATTTGGATTGGAGCGTATTTTTTGTGCTACCGTTTCCATTATTAAAACAAAGATTATAGGGGATAGGGGACACCCCTGACGTGTTCCGTTGGAAATGTTAAAAGCTTTGGATACAAACCCCGCCGCATTTACTTTAGCTGATGGGGTTGAATATAAAGCCATAATGGCGGAAATAATGGGACCACAGAACCCAAATTTTATAAGTGTCTGTTTCAAAAATTGCCAATGAACTCTGTCGAATGCCTTTTCGGCGTCTAAAGTTAAGAGAACCGAAGGCATTCGACAGAGCTCTGCATGTCTGAGTAAGCCCAGCATTCGTCTTGTGCCGTCATTTGCTTGACGTCCCCTTGTGAATCCCACCTGATCGTAATTCAATAGAGAAGGAGTTATTCGCATCATACGATTTGCTAAGAGTTTGGCATATAATTTAGTGTCTGCATTCAGCAGTGAAATAGGTCTAAAATTTGATGGAGAGGTTTGATCCTTGTCTGGCTTAGGGAGTACCGTGATAATTGCCTCAAAATATTCAGTAGGTATTGGTTTCCCTTCTAAGAAGGTATTGAATAGTAATGTTAAAGTTTGTGTTAGGTCTTCTGCGTAAGTGATTAGATATTCGTTACTGAACCCGTCTGGTCCAGGGGCCTTATTCCGTTTTAATAGTTTCATAGTTTTTAAGATCTCTGCTTCAGTAAAGGGGCTATTTAAAATGTTTAGTTGTTCTGGGGAGACTTGGGGTAAATTTATGGAGTCCAAGAATTTATTTATAGATTCCTCTGTAGGTTGCATTGTCGTGGGATCATTTTTTATATTGTACAGTTGGGCATAGTAATCACTAAAGAGGTCCGCAATATCCTTGGGGTTAGTGATCTGGTTTTTAGATAATGGGTGTACCATCTTATGAATTTTAAACTTCATTCTTTTCTTTTGTAGCATTCTGGCTAGTAATTTGCTTGCTTTGTTGCTTTGAGAGTAAAAATTCAAGTTGGCTTTTTGTAGCATATAGTCATATTGATGAATGGAAAGCAATCTTAGTTCTTCTCGAAGAGAAAAAAGATCCTTTTCTAGCTCCAAGGTTGTGGACCTCTTTAACAATCTTTTTCTTGGATTAGATTAATTATTTCCTCTCGTCTTTTATTCCTTTGTTTTTTAATATATGCTCCCCGTTTAATTAAAATACCTCTACAGAAGGCTTTATGAGCCGACCACACTGATGCAGGATCCGCACCTGGATTCGAATTAATTTCAAAAAATTCCTTAATCTCCTTTTTTAGGTTATCTTTAAATGATTTGTCTACTAATAATGAGTTGTTTAGTTTCCAAAAAAACGGTTTCTTTTGAGGTGGGCCATCTTTGATACACATATGCACAGGAGCATGGTCTGAGCTAGACCTAATACCTATGTCAGAAGAGATTACTTCTTGTAACATAATCTTATCAGTCAGAAAGAAATCGATCCGAGAATGTGTTTTGTGTACTTGGGAAAAGTGCGAATAATCTCTTTCTGATCCGTGTAGTATCCTCCACGGATCGTATAAGTCATTCCATTTTAGTTGTCTGTCTATACTTATAAGGGTGGAAGGGTTCCGAGATGAAGAATCCAAGGCAGATATCACTGCATTGAAATCTCCACCCAGTATCAAAAGGCCTTGTCTTATGATTGCTACTTTATTCAGAAGCTTCTGCAAAAAAAATTTTTGTCCTGAGTTTGGACTATACAGGTTGACCAGAGTGATCATTCTATCGTTTATTTGCCCTACAAATATTATGTATCGGCCTTGGGTATCAATTTCAACTGTTATTGGAGTAACTTTTAATTCCTGGTGGAACGCGGTTAACACTCCTCTTTTTTTCTTAGGAAAGGTACTATGGAATATAACAGGGTATTGTGTGTTTTTACACATATGCGTATCTTTGGCTAATAGATGTGTTTCTTGAGCCAAGATTATATGAGAGGAATAGGATTTAACTTCCTTCCAAAATTGGTGTCTCCTAAATGGGGAATTCAAACCCCTTACATTGAGAGTTGTTATTTTTAGAGACATTTTATATTTAGATCGTGCTTTTGTAAAGTGGCGTTATATTGTACAAAGATTACTACCCCCAACCCAAAATACCATAATCGATTAAGAATAATTGTTTTCACATGTGTAGTATCTTGATTGTACCTGTACGTATCAAAGAGAATATTAAGCATAAAAGAATACATAGCATAGAATAACATAACAATAAACCAACTCTGCACAGTTATACCGCTTTAGAGCCTATGCGGCCAATGTTTATAGGCCGCTCGTAGGTGAGGGCAAAGGATTTAACCTTAAATTACTGTTCCTGTCAGTAAAGTTATAACCAAAAAGGCTGTACGGAGGAACGACATACCGTGACCTTATATTCAGTGCTTATTGTGAGATCGCCATTCCTGGGAGATTTTTGAGGATCTTGGATTCAGAGGAGGGCGGCGTTGTTCCTCTGGGACTTGTATCTGTAGCTGTTTGAAAAGTTTTCCACCTGTTTCTGATGAGGAAACCACATATGTTTTGTTTTGGAATGAGAATATCAGTTTCGTGGGGAAACCCCATTTATATTGGATCTGCAGATTTCGTAATGCTCTTGTGAAGGGTTGTAATTCTTTCCGGAGCTGTAGAGTAGCTGAAGACAAATCTGAATATAGCTGAATATGCCCATAAGGGTCTGGTAGGGAGCCCATTTTTCTGATTGCTAGCATAAGATCTTCCTTGGTCTGATAAAATAAAAAGCGTACAAGCACATCTCTGGGGATTGAGTCTGCTAAAAATGACGGCTTTGGAATCCTGTGCGCTCTGTCAATCGTTAGCTCTACCTCTGTGATGTTTGGGAGTATCATCTTCACCAGTGTTTGTATGTAAGTTTTAAGTTCGGTGGTAGTGACCTGCTCAGAAATGCCTCTTATCTTCAGATTGTTTCGTCTGCTCCTATCTTCCAGGTCTGCAGATTTAAGTTTCAACCAGGAGATATCTGTCGTCTGTGCTTCAGATACATCTACCATTTTATTAAATTCCCTGGTTATTTCAACGATCTTCTCTTCAGAGTTATGGACTCTGTTTCCCAAGGCCGAGATTTCCTGTTGTAGGCCATTTGTTAAAGCTGAGATATCAGTAAGGAGAGAGGTTTTAAATGTCAGCAAGATATCTTTTATATACGTTTGAGAGGCTGCCTGTTCGGAAGCTGGGAACGCTTCCATAGGGTATGCTGCGGCTAGGAGTTGTTTGCCTGTGCCTGCATTCTCATGCCTGCTTACCGCTGTGATCTCCTCTGCTTGCTCATTCTCCCTTCTGGGTCTCGACCTCGCCGGGCTTTGGGATGGAGATGCGGCGTTTGGAGAGAGATATCCCCCTTCTTGTTGTGGCTGCGTAGCCTCCCCACTGCTGCCTGTGTGTTGCGGAGCGCTTTGTTGTTTCCCCAGTGTTCCGGCGCCATCTTGGGAGCGGCGCTCTGTTACTGGAGCGAAGAAGTCTGTGAGTTTCTGTGGTCTTGTGAAGTGCTGCTTCCTCTTTTTGGAGCCCTCCAGTTCGGTCTCCATCTCCTCTCGCTCTCCCAGGCGCGGAGCAAGGGGGGGTCGGGGTAGGACAAGTGCCCCGGGGCGCCGGGTCCCCAAGGGCGCCCAGCTGAGCTTCGGGGGGTTTTTTTTTTTGTTTTTTTTTTTTGTTGCGGAGACCTGAGGAGAGCAGCGCAGAGAAGAGAGAGAGCTGTGCGGACGGTGGGGAAGGGGGGCCATATCCCCCCTCCTTCCCTCACCTTAGGTGCTCTCTCTCCCTCGCTGTCCCCTCCAATGTCTGTCCGGGACGGTGCTGGCAGCGGCGGGCGGAACTCACCTCCGTCTCGCTCCAGCGCCGGGCGGAAGTTCGGGTGCGCAGCCGCTGCTCTGGTCTGGACCAGACCAGAGTAGCGGCAGATCCATCCTGCGCTGCGAGAGACGGAGGTAAGTTCCGCCCGCGGCTGCCAGCACCGTCCCGGACAGACATTGGAGGGGACAGCGAGGGAGAGAGAGCAGCTCTTCCTCTTCTCTGCGCTGCTCCCCTCCTGCTGGGGAGGGGGACACCTGACCTGGCTACCTACTCTGGGCACATATATACCCCTGGCTACCTACTCTGGGCACATATATACCCCTGGCTACCTACTCTGGGCACATATATACCCCTGGCTACCTACTCTGGGCACATATATACCCCTGGCTACCTACTCTGGGCACATATATACCCCTGGCTACCTACTCTGGGCACATATATACCCCTGGCTACCTACTCTGGGCACATATATACCCCTGGCTACCTACTCTGGGCACATATATACCCCTGGCTACCTACTCTGGGCACATATATACCCCTGGCTACCTACTCTGGGCACATATATACCCCTGGCTACCTACTCTGGGCACATATATACCCCTGGCTACCTACTCTGGGCACATATATACCCCTGGCTACCTACTCTGGGCACATATATACCCCTGGCTACCTACTCTGGGCACCTATACCCCTGGCTACCTACTCTGGGCACCTATACCCCTGGCTACCTACTCTGGGCACATATATACCCCTGGCTACCTACTCTGGGCACATATATACCCCTGGCTACCTACTCTGGGCACATATATACCCCTGGCTACCTACTCTGGGCACATATATACCCCTGGCTACCTACTCTGGGCACATATATACCCCTGGCTACCTACTCTGGGCACATATATACCCCTGGCTACCTACTCTGGGCACCTATACCCCTGGCTACCTACTCTGGGCACATATATACCCCTGGCTACCTACTCTGGGCACATATATACCCCTGGCTACCTACTCTGGGCACATATACCCCTGCCTACATATATTGGGCACATATACCCCTAACTACATATACTGGGCATATACCCCTGGCTACAGATACTGGGCAGATATACCCCTGACTATATATACTGGGCACATATACCCCTGACTATATATACTGGGCACATATACCCCTGGCTACATATACTGGGCACATATACCTCTGGCTACATATACTGGGGACACATACCCCTGCCTACATATACTGGGCACATATACCCCTGGCTACCTGTTCTGTGGACATCTCTACTCCTGGCTACCTGTTCTGGGGACATCTATACTGCTGGCCACCTATACTGGGGCTACCTATTTTTGGGGAACCACTGCTGTCAGATTGAGTGTATTTTGGGGAACTGCTGCCAGGTGAGAGGTGTCTACCATATTAAGGGGGCATTCTGCCTATTTATGTGAAATGCTGTCTATTTATGTGCCTCATGACTGCTGAATTTGTCTTGTTGGGGGCCTCATGGTTACTGAATTTGTCTTGTTGGGGGTCTCATGATTTGTTGGGGGCCTCAAGATCGCTGAATTTGTCTTGTTAGGGGCCTCATGATTGCTGAATTTGTCTTGTTGGGGGCCTCATGATTGCTAAATTTGTCTTGTTAGGGGCCTCATGATTGCTGAGTTGGTCATGTTTGCTCATGATTGCGGAATTTGTCTTGATGGGGGGGAGCTCATGATTGCTGAATTTGTCTTGGAACATGCTGGAAGGTACCTACTGAGGGAGGGTGGGTGAGCGTGAGCCTGCTAACCTCCATGTACGTTTGGCTCCACCCATAACCACGCCCATATTTGGCCACGCCCCTTCACCTTAGGGGGCGCATTAATAGTCTTTGTCCCCGGGCGCTGAAAACCCTAGCTACGCCTCTGCGCTCTCCTAATGATTTCTCCTCCGAATGGGACATGCTTTGAGCCGGTATAGCCAGGTCACGGACGGAGCTCTTTCAAAACGCAGCCGTCTTCTTCTCCGCGTAAGCCACGCCCCCAACAACAGTGTTTTCAATAAGGATCACTCCAGCGAAAAAAGTAGGCAGTTAAAATCTGACAGAACCGACTGGTTTTGGGCCAGTCCACGGCGAAATCTCAGGATTTTCTTTGTTTTCAAAAGCATTTACTGAGTGAACAGCAGTTTAAGTGCCAAAATATAGTAAGATAAAAAGTAAGATAATAATAAGATAATAGCCAGCCTCCCTACATGTTTTCACACTGTTTTGTCATCTAGACTTTGCAACTGCCATTCAGGTAAATCTTTTTACCTTATTTAGCTGCTTATTAATAAGCTTGCCTTTGCTGACCAGCATTATTAGATTGAGCTAGAAATGTATACACTGTGTAAACAAGGTAGAAAAGTTCCTGCTGTATCCAGGCGGGAGGCAGGTGTCTTTCTCTCCTTTATTTGCTTACTAATTACTTAATTAGGAGTCTATCTGATAATCTGTCCTGCAGCTGGCAGTGATATCAGTTAGCTTCAGTGAGGTGTAAATATGCATTGAATAGACATCAGAGCAGTTAGAGCCGGTGGCTCGATTAGCCGCCGGATCGACTCCCGCCGCGTCCCCGCTTGTCCCCGTGGCCGCCCGGATCGATTCCCGCTCGTTCCCCGCGGGTGCTTCCTTATCTTCCACTCGATTCCCTGCTATTATCCACCCGCGGGTATCGAGCGGGGAATCGATCCGCGCGGTGATCGGACCTGTCGGATATTATCAATCGAGCCATCAGCGGCTCGATTGATAAGGCAGTGTCGACCCGTGTATGCCCAGTATTATGCTGGGTACACACAATGCGATTTCCCGCTCGATCAGCGGGATTGATCGATTATTTCCGACATGTTTGATCGAGTTCCGATCAATACAGCCATCGATTTTGCATGTTAAGTATGCAAAATCGATGGCTGTATCGATCAAAACCCGATCAAACATGTCGGAAATAATCCATCAATCCCGCTGATTGAGCGGGAAATCGCATCTTGTGTACCCAGCATTAAAGTGGATCCGAGATAAACTTTTACTGATTGCATAATTGTGTTCCTTTCATATAGTTTATAGGGCATTCCTCAAGCTAAATATTGTTTTTTTTTTTATTTAATACTCTAATTCCCTATAAACTAAGCAAGCCTCACCCACAGCTTCTCCAGTGCCTTGGCACTATCAGCCTTAGTAGTAAGGGCTTATGGGAGCTCAGTCTGGGCAGGAGGAGGTGTTACTAGCTAGAGATTTCAGAGGCAGAGGGGAGGAGGGAGGAGGAGAGGGGAGTGAAGTTTTCACAGACTGAGGGCTGGAGATGCTTGACTGTGTGTAATGATTACAAACAGAACATGACTGCACTCATTGTATCACAGGAAGAAATAATCATATACTTTCGAAGCTGTTTGCAGCTAGATTTGCTGTGTAAACTATCTAAACTTTAAATAAGATATATAGACAAGATACTTGTTATAGTTAGTTTTTCATCTCAGATCCGCATTAAGGTGGCCATGCGTCAGGCGACTTGGCGACCATCCGATTCAATTATTATAATCAAATTGGAAGAAAATCGGTGCTGCCAAAAGCATGCCCATGCCCGATCAACGATACAACTATATACCGATATTGGTTGCATGTATCAATCGGACATGCTGTAAGATGTTGGTTCAATGTGCTTAATTGGGTGCGTGGTGGTAACGGCATGTGATATCAGGACAAACGCAACTGAACCCCCCACTCGTTTCTCCTACTGTGAGATGTGCCTCTTCCCGATACCCAGTGCATGAATACTTTACCTGTGGGTGTCTGCCGCTGGCTCCATCTCCACACTGTTTGTCACATACCCGTGCCCCACATGGTTTCCGGTGTAACGTGGGCGTCTGTGGGAGAGTCGATGAGTTGGCGTCACCAGGCCGATTTTCATAAGATTTCAAGGTGAAATCAACCAGGATCGGCCTGTTGTGTATGGGCAGTTGACAGATCTCTCTCCAATCAGATTCGATCAGAGAGAGATCTGTCTCTTGGTCGAATCTGCCCATCATAGTTGTATGGCTACCTTTGTTGTTTCATATACATTGTTCACTCTGTTTAATGCATTAGGGGAAAAATAATTTTGAATGTAATCCCACTTAAACCGGAATGAAACCCAGCATTTCTTCTTTACTCTAATAGACTATTTACAGCATATTATATACAACCAGCATTTGTTTTTACTAGAACAGCATTTAAAGGGTTAAACACAGGCCTTAGAAGCTCCCCTGCAGGGAAAGCTGGATGAATCAGAACTTAAAATACTGTTATCTTGTGTTTAATTGTATCAAGTGAAGAATGTAAGCAAACCCTTCTCTGACACTGCCAGGTCTCCTGAAGACAGTGAGACAATCAGAAAGCATCAGAAAGCATTTGTGCTGATGAATAAACCAGTTATGAATTAAATGCAAAGTCAGCTTTCAGAGCAAAAAAAGTGTACTGTGGGAACATATAATTTCTAAATGAATAATAATACTTATGCACAAAAGCAAATAAGATAACCATATGGTATATAAACAGTAGGAAAATATGTTTTTATTGAATATTATGTAAGGGTTTTTTACCGCTTTAAAGCAAACCTGAAGTGAAAAAAATTGATGCTATAATTAATTGTATGTATAGTACAGATAATGAATAGAACATTAGAAGCAAAGAAAAGAATTTCATATTTTTACTGATAAAGCTTTTTTTCCATAACATTGCATCATTCTGTCATATTTACAGCTTGCAAACCACACTCTGTATAAAACAAAGCAGAACTAATGACCCTTTGAACTTTCCTGCAGTAAAACCTTATCGCACCCTGTCTCTCACTGTTTTTTTGTTGTTGAAGTGCTTCAGAAAACAGGACTGTCTTAAGGAGCTCAGAGAAGCACATATAACAATTGACGTTTATTAACTCTTCTTGTACTATACAATATGAGACTCTTTTCTTTGCTACTAGTGCTCTACTTCTTAACTGTACTACACATATAAATAAGTTTCTTCTCATAAGTTTATTTTTCGCTGCAGGTTTGCTTTAAAGGGGCACTATGGTGAAAATTAAGCTGTGCCATTATTCCCACCATCAGTTATTTAATACGGAGAGCATAAATTTAACTTCTAAACAACAATTCCCCTCTGTTGATGGGACAGATTTTAATAAAACGTAACTTTTAATACTGTGATATATTTAAAAACAACCTATGGCTGCTGTTACCATTCTATAACATCTCTATTAAAGATCACGAACTAAAGGGTACATTGTAAGTATTGTTTGTTTGCAGACCCCAAAAGTTCGTTGAGTTAGTAGTATTTACACAATTCCCTCCACCTTTCTATCACCCAACATGTTTCACTTCACTAAGGAAGCTTTTTCAAGGGATTAAACATAACGTGCATAAAGTGCCCAAGTGCTAAGGTGCAAATAGCAACATATCATTAAAATACAGAGAACTATGGAGCGTGTCCGCTCATGATAGCAGCCAAGAGATGACTGGCTCAGTGTTGGCTCTTTTATACCTATTTCTGGTCATGTGACAAAGGGGCGTGGTATACTCCTCCCACTTACTCCCCTTGGCAGTATCTGATTGGTCAGTCACATCCCACATAGTTAAACAGCCAATCACAAAAGGGACATATACAGCCCCATATACCTTATAAATCCGTGTATATTGATCAAGGAGTTCTGAAAATACTCTTACATGTCAATCGCATCACACATTACCTCTCACTGAAAACTGCGCTGAAACGGATTGGTTCTAAGAGGAGAAAGTGACCTCTGTATAAAACGCCGATATTCCGCGCATCCGATTGGCTATCAGCAGGTGCGCATCAGCGCTCACCCGCTATCCAATCGGAAGTGTCCATTCCGCGCTAGGGTCCACCCATTATCACCCCATTGGCTCTAACAAGCCCAAACTGGAGTCGGTTCGTTCCTCCCTGGGATGATTCAATGTTATAAGCGGTTCATGCATCGCTTCAGAAAATAGTTCAAGCGAGTCGGCTCATTCCTCCCTGGAGTGATTCAATATTTTGAACGGTTCATCTATCGTTTTAGGAAATGATTCAAGCGACCCATTCTCTGAATCAGTGTATGATTCAAATAGGTAAAGTGTATGATTTGACTCATTTTATGAGTAGTTTTCACCGCAATGTATTAAAGAAGAACCATATTCTTCGTTTTTTGAAAAGGCTTCTCAGACAACTTGAATGATTTGAGAGCTTTTGAAGCATTATTCACACACCAAAGCATTTGACCCTCTATTCTATATTCTAGATCTATTTGGTTTAGCAATAGAACCTACATAGTCACATATTCTTGCCAATTGCTCATACATGCTGCCCTATATACATATGTTTACTCAAACAGAGTTTATTATTATTTAAACCCTTCGTACCATTCTCCAGATTAACCCATCACTAACATTGGAATTCCTAAAGGGGAACGCTGTTAATTGAATAACTATTTGTTTTGATAGCGAGCAATTTTATTCTCCTTGGTTCCATATCACGTAATCAACGTACTTTAGCAACATAATTCATAAATGATTGGATTCTCCTAAAAAACCACTTTCCAGAATCACAAAGCTATTATTCTATTCAAATGGGTTGGCTGGGAATGGGAATAGGGGGGGCATGAACAGGGGTTATTACAAAATGCTTTACATTATAGTGGATACATCCTTGAAGGCATATATATGTTACGGCCAGAACCCGAAGTGTGGCCACTTCTAGTTCTGGCCGGCCACTTCGGGTTCTGGCCGGCCAATTTGCGAAGTGGCCGCAGCGGCCAATGTTAGAAATGCAGCTACACTTATTTTACGGCCGTCTCGCTGCGGCCAAATGTATTAAAAGTTGCTTAAATTTAATTAAATATAGCCGGCGGCGATGTGATAGATGAAGCCGCCGGCTTTCGCACTGCCTCCCCCCCGATTCTCCCCCCCCCCCCCCCCGCCTCTCTCCTTGTCCCCGCCTTCCATACAATACGGAGCCGCCGGGAGAGTCGTTCGTCGCGGCAGGGGAAGCAGAGCGGGGAGGCTGCAGACATTGCTTCTGCCAGCGCCCGCTCTGCAGGAACGGCAGGATTCCCCTGCCGCGACGAACGACTCTCGGGGACACGCGTGTCCCCGCCCGGCTGCTCCGTATGTCGTATAGGAGGCAGGGGAGAGGAGAGAGGCGGGGGGGAGGAGGAGAGGAGGAGGAGGCAGTTCGAAAGCCGGCGGCTTCATCTATCACATTGCCGCCGGCTATATTTAATTAAATTAAGCAACTTTTAATACATTTGGCCGCAGCGAGACGGCTGTAAAATAAATGTAAACTTTCCATTTCTAACATTGGCCGATGCGCTGCGGCCACTTTGCACATTGGCCGGCCAGAACCCGAAGTGGCTGGCCAGAACTAGAAGTGGCCACACTTCGGGTTCTGGCCGTAACATATATAAGGGTCAATTTTAGGATGTTTTTGTTCTTACTTTTCACGGTTGGCTTCAAGACTCCCAAAATACTTATCCATACATGGTCACTAAAAGAGGATCATATGGAGTCCTATATCACTATAGAAATGGAGTGAAGGTAAACCCTTCATTAAGGCCTCCTGGAGAGAGCGTCCCTAATCTGTATATCCACTTGGCCTCTAATTTCCTTAGTGTAAGATCTAAATTACCACCTCTGGGTCCCATTTTCCATTGTTGTATTACCCAGAAACGGAGAGTAGTTTGCTCGCCTCCATGTGATTCTACAAAATGTCTGGCTACAGATGTATTCCTTTTATGTTTAATGTCCCCCAAATGTTCTAGGATTCTAGTTTTTACTGATCTTGTAGTCTCTCCAATATATAGCAAATTACAGGGACATTTTAAGGCATATATCACTCCTTCTGTGTCACAGTTGAAAAAATCAAGCAGTTTATATTCCCTTCCATTCTTTGGGGCTACAAATTGTCTACACTTCTCCACATTTCCACAGGCCTTGCATTTACCACATTTAAACATTCCGTTCAAAACTGGGTTTAGCCAGGTCCTTTTCTTTTCTTTTAACCTGGCTTCTATAGGTGGTAAATAGGAGTGTGTTAATGCATCACCTAGATTCCTTCCCCTTCTATATGTGAACTGGGGACATGCTGGTAGTACATCTTTTAATTGGGAATCAAGCTGTAGAATTGACCAGTGTTTTTCAATTATTTTCTTCACACTGTTTGACCTATCATTGAAGGTGTTGATAATTCGAATAGGTTCCCTCACTTTGATTGATTTCTTCTTTTTGGGGATCAAAAGATGCCGTCTATCGGCATCCCTCGCCTGTAATTCGGCCACTTGCAAGACATTTTCTGGGTACCCTCTATCCTTAAATCTCTTTTGTAAAGTTTGACATTCTATTTCAAAATCATTTGAGTTCGAACAATTCCTCTTTGCCCTTAGATATTGACCTTTTGGTATCCCTCTCTTGAGGGGTAATGGGTGATAGCTGTCCCACGACAATAGAGAGTTTGTTGAGGTAGGTTTTCTGAAAATCTTTGTGTCCAAACCTCCATTGGAGTTCCTATTTATCTGCACAAAGATTTTCAGAAAACCTACCTCAACAAACTCTCTATTGTCGTGGGACAGCTATCACCCATTACCCCTCAAGAGAGGGATACCAAAAGGTCAATATCTAAGGGCAAAGAGGAATTGTTCGAACTCAAATGATTTTGAAATAGAATGTCAAACTTTACAAAAGAGATTTAAGGATAGAGGGTACCCAGAAAATGTCTTGCAAGTGGCCGAATTACAGGCGAGGGATGCCGATAGACAGCATCTTTTGATCCCCAAAAAGAAGAAATCAATCAAAGTGAGGGAACCTATTCGAATTATCAACACCTTCAATGATAGGTCAAATAGTGTGAAGAAAATAATTGAAAAACACTGGTCAATTCTACAGCTTGATTCCCAATTAAAAGATGTACTACCAGCATGTCCCCAGTTCACATATAGAAGGGGAAGGAATCTAGGTGATGCATTAACACACTCCTATTTACCACCTATAGAAGCCAGGTTAAAAGAAAAGAAAAGGACCTGGCTAAACCCAGTTTTGAACGGAATGTTTAAATGTGGTAAATGCAAGGCCTGTGGAAATGTGGAGAAGTGTAGACAATTTGTAGCCCCAAAGAATGGAAGGGAATATAAACTGCTTGATTTTTTCAACTGTGACACAGAAGGAGTGATATATGCCTTAAAATGTCCCTGTAATTTGCTATATATTGGAGAGACTACAAGATCAGTAAAAACTAGAATCCTAGAACATTTGGGGGACATTAAACATAAAAGGAATACATCTGTAGCAAGACATTTTGTAGAATCACATGGAGGCGAGCAAACTACTCTCCGTTTCTGGGTAATACAACAATGGAAAATGGGACCCAGAGGTGGTAATTTAGATCTTACACTAAGGAAATTAGAGGCCAAGTGGATATACAGATTAGGGACGCTCTCACCAGGAGGCCTTAATGAAGGGTTTACCTTCACTCCATTTCTATAGTAATATAGGACTCCATATGATCCTCTTTTAGTGACCATGTATGGATAAGTATTTTGGGAGTCTTGAAGCCAACCGTGAAAAGTAAGAACAAAAACATCCTAAAATTGACCCTTATATATATGCCTTCAAGGATGTATCCACTATATTATGTAAAGCATTTTGTAATAACCCCTGTTCATGCCCCCCCTATTCCCATTCCCAGCCAACCCATTTGAATAGAATAATAGCTTTGTGATTCTGGAAAGTGGTTTTTTAGGAGAATCCAATCATTTATGAATTATGTTGCTAAAGTACGTTGATTACGTGATATGGAACCAAGGAGAATAAAATTGCTCGCTATCAAAACAAATAGTTATTCAATTAACAGCGTTCCCCTTTAGGAATTCCAATGTTAGTGATGGGTTAATCTGGAGAATGGTACGAAGGGTTTAAATATTAATAAACTCTGTTTGAGTAAACATATGTATATAGGGCAGCATGTATGAGCAATTGGCAAGAATATGTGACTATGTAGGTTCTATTGCTAAACCAAATAGATCTAGAATATAGAATAGAGGGTCAAATGCTTTGGTGTGTGAATAATGCTTCAAAAGCTCTCAAATCATTCAAGTTGTCTGAGAAGCCTTTTCAAAAAACGAAGAATATGGTTCTTCTTTAATACATTGCGGTGAAAACTACTCATAAAACGAGTCAAATCATACACTTTACCTATTTGAATCATACACTGATTCAGAGAATGGGTCGCTTGAATCATTTCCTAAAACGATAGATGAACCGTTCAAAATATTGAATCACTCCAGGGAGGAATGAGCCGACTCGCTTGAACTATTTTCTGAAGCGATGCATGAACCGCTTATAACATTGAATCATCCCAGGGAGGAACGAACCGACTCCAGTTTGGGCTTGTTAGAGCCAATGGGGTGATAATGGGTGGACCCTAGCGCGGAATGGACACTTCCGATTGGATAGCGGGTGAGCGCTGATGCGCACCTGCTGATAGCCAATCGGATGCGCGGAATATCGGCGTTTTATACAGAGGTCACTTTCTCCTCTTAGAACCAATCCGTTTCAGCGCAGTTTTCAGTGAGAGGTAATGTGTGATGCGATTGACATGTAAGAGTATTTTCAGAACTCCTTGATCAATATACACGGATTTATAAGGTATATGGGGCTGTATATGTCCCTTTTGTGATTGGCTGTTTAACTATGTGGGATGTGACTGACCAATCAGATACTGCCAAGGGGAGTAAGTGGGAGGAGTATACCACGCCCCTTTGTCACATGACCAGAAATAGGTATAAAAGAGCCAACACTGAGCCAGTCATCTCTTGGCTGCTATCATGAGCGGACACGCTCCATAGTTCTCTGTATTTTAATGATATGTTGCTATTTGCACCTTAGCACTTGGGCACTTTATGCACGTTATGTTTAATCCCTTGAAAAAGCTTCCTTAGTGAAGTGAAACATGTTGGGTGATAGAAAGGTGGAGGGAATTGTGTAAATACTACTAACTCAACGAACTTTTGGGGTCTGCAAACAAACAATACTTACAATGTACCCTTTAGTTCGTGATCTTTAATAGAGATGTTATAGAATGGTAACAGCAGCCATAGGTTGTTTTTAAATATATCACAGTATTAAAAGTTACGTTTTATTAAAATCTGTCCCATCAACAGAGGGGAATTGTTGTTTAGAAGTTTAATTATCAGGATTTTTGTGAAAAGAGCATAAATTTAACCCCAGAGCTTGTGTTAAAAAATAGCTTCTATAACCAATTCTTTTCTTCTATGCAGCTGATCTGCGTCAGTAAATTCTGTTCCCGATGCAACGATGCAAATTCTGTTCCCTGGTAACTGCTAGCAGCCTTCTTGTTTCTCTCTGCCTAATCTGATTTATAATGCTGCCCAGTGCTCACACACACTACAGTGTTGTACTGAAGCTTCTAACATGTAACTATATGTAACTAAATAAATAGGCTACAAATTAGTTACTTACTTAGCTAGTTACATTATAGTTACATATGAGAAGCAACAGCACGGCTCTGGAGAGTATGAGCCACATTATAAATCAGCTGAGGCAGACAGAGACAGAAGGCTGCTAGCAGTTAGCAGGGAACAGCTAGCCCGTCGCATCAGGAATAGCTGATTTACTGACACAGATCAGCTGCATAGAAGAAAAGAATTGGTATTAGAAGCTATTTTTTTAACACAAGCTTTATGGTGACATTTATGCTGTCCATATTAAATAACTGATAATGGAACAGCATATTTTTCGCCATAGTGCTCCTTTAAAAAGTTATCATCCACAGCTATGGTGAAAGGACAGAAGTCTTACATGACAGAGGCGGCTCCATAGATGACCTTCTTGTGGTTAGCGAGAAATCAAAGTATTTTATGTTTATACTTTTAACTTTATATCTGTGGCAAGGTAGGAAATCTGAAATTCTGAGTGATGGGGACAGGAGGTACATTAAGCATTTGGTGCAGAGTTTGACCTACAAGCAGAGACCTGCCATGTCTCCAGCTGATAGATTAAGGACGAGCTGTATTTTTCCAGCCGCTGTCCAGAAGCTAACGGTTAAATCCAATTTAAATGACATATGAAATGAAATCCGAATTAATGTATTAGCACATCTTTAATGGCCTGGAACGCAGCTCGTTGGATAATATCTGTATAATGGGTCTTTCATCACAACGTACGTTGATGTATTGTGTTTTCCTGATCAACTGTATCCAAGGTTTAATTGGAGTTAATCAAGCTACAGTAATGTAACATTCTAGAGAAGGTTTTTCTTTTATTAGAAAGTTGACTTAGTGTTAAAAAACATACATTTGTATTCCGGCTGCTTCGCAGAATGCGGTAGAAGGTTTAGCTTCACGTTTTTTAAAGGTTGTTTCAAGGGGCAGGGCCGGCGCTACCATATGGGAAAAAGGGTGCAAATGCTCCATGGTCCCACCATCCATAGGGGCCCCCAAATGTCCCCATCACCCCACTAAATTACACCCCCCCACGCAGCATTACGGAGGCAGTGGTGACAGGCACACACTCGCCTCTTCTTGGTTCCAGGCGTTGCAGGCCCATTTGTCTTCTCTGTAGTGCTGCTGCTCTGCACTTCCTGCTTCTCTGTTTGGGCTGTAGAGCCTGTTGTATGAGGCAGGAAGTGCAGAGCGGCAACACTACAGAGAAGACAGACAGGACTTCCAACGTCAGTAACTTAGAGGAGGTGAGTGTCTTCCTGTCACCCCTGCCTCCAAAATTCTGTGAGGGGGATGTTTAGCGACACCGTTGACAAATATACTGGGGGGAGGGGGCAGGTGTCGGGGGGGTTACTTTTGCTCCGGGGCCGCAATGTAGCTAGAGCCAGCCCTGTCAAGGGGAACTCTATTCTGTGTACAAATCACCAGGAAACATTTGTACTATTACCTTGGAGGGGAAAATGCCTCATTATAGTGAACCCATTTAAACCCCTTACTTAAAAAGGAACTGTAACCATGGATTGAACTTCATCCCAATCAGTAGCTGATAACCCCTTTCCCATGAGAAGCCCTTTACTCAAATAGATCATTAGGAGTGTCTGTATGGTTGATATTGTGGTGAAACCCCTCCCACATTGTGATGTCAAGAGCTATGTCCTGACAGTTTCCTGTTTGTGAACTGTGATGATCCGCTCAGCTGGCTGCACAGGCAGACAACTGTTTGTCCATTCCTCTAGTCTGTGGGCTGCAGGTCTCTGGAACAGAGACCTGTCTTTCCATTGCACGTTTCTGGTCTGTTCTCTTGCTGGGGAATTTGCATACATTCGTTATGCAAATCCCCTACCTGCCTTCTTTGATGACTGGCACTATAAGAGCTTTATGTTTCCCAGAAGGCTTTGCTGGTCATTTCCTTCCCATGGTCTGTTCCTGATGGACACTGCTGGAGTGTCAGCCATTGCTATCTAGTATAGTTAATTCCTGGGGGTTGCTTTAGGCTCCCCTTCTAGCCCAGTCAGGTTGTATTATCTGTATTGCCTGTTCTGTCTTGTCTTGCCTGTTGCCATTGTCCTGCCCCAAAGGTGGTCGACAGGAAATGGTTCTGATCTCTGTTCTTGGAGTATAGCTGGTGCAGCGGTTGCTACCAGCTATCTCTTCTGTTCTGTCTCCTGGGATCGCGCTAGCTACTTTTCGCTAGCGCTGGGGATCCTTCTGTTCTGTCTTCTGGGATCGCGCTAGCTACTTTTCGCTAGCGCTGGGGATCCTTCTGTTCTGCTACTCTGTACCTGGATCGCGCTAGCCACTTTTCGCTAGTGCTGTGGATCCTATCTCTCGCTTGTCCCTGTTTTCGTGTGTCTGTCTTGTCTGCTACGCTTGCTGGAGGCTCGGTGAGGTAACCGTTAAGCAAGCGCTCGCGTCCTCTGTTTCATGTCTGTCTGTCGATGGTTAGTTAGGCGTGCTTGTCTCTATTGTGCTTATCACGTGAAGACCGCGCATAACCGCGTGCACTGTTGCGAATGAGTGCGGTGTTCGCGGTTAGCTAGCGTTGTTATTTTCCGTTTCTCCTTATTGTATTATTTGCTGTGCCTTTGCTACCCTCGTATTCTATTCTGATCTGCCTTGTGTCACGTCTGGCGATCGCACCTCTCGCGATCGCGTTCCTATTTCATATCTGCTGCTGTGTGTGTGCGCGGTCGCGGGGTGGCAACTGGATTGGCGCACACACATACAACCTGTCCCTTTGCTCAATCTCATTCGCAATCGCCTCACTTGCGATTGCGTTCTGCGCTTCGTACAATTCCTGTCTGGCACTTGTGGAGGTACAGAGGATTGGTTCCTCTGCACTCCCCAGCGCCATCTGCCGACAGGAATTTCCCTCTACAGGTGCGTAGCACCTTTTGCTGGGTGCCTGCAAATATACGCTTGTGGAGGATTTCCGCCGTGTCAGCGCACGCGTTGTGCGCTGATCACGAAGAAAGTTCCACAATCGTTACAGAATGACCAGCCCAACCCAAAACCCCAGTGTAGACAGAATTTCCGATTTGTACGATTTTGTCGAATATGGCTCTTGTACCTTTAAGAGATTTAAAAAACTTGAACCTGACTCAGCAGACGAATTTTTGTCTGAATGTACGAAACTGTTAGCGAACCCTGAATTCCAATGCACCCCAGTGTCTACCTGGGCCCCCCAAATGGTCTACATTCTGTTGGGGGGCGAAATGTCAATGTGGGGTTATGATGTGTTAGATCATACCACCCTGAGTCAAAGACCCCTGGAATTCTTGGCCTTTTTAATTCACAATTGGCTGAGATTACCTCAATTACCATACCCCCTTAATGAGTTGTTGTCAGCAGCTCAATCAGCTGTTCCATCTACTCTTTCATCCATAAAGCAGCCATCCAAAGCCTCTAAGTCTAAACGTAAAAGATCTAGGAAGGCTTCCCAGCGGAAAGATCCGTTGCCCATGGCAACCACAGATAGAGAGGTTATTTCTGTCAAGTCTGAAATGGGCAAAACCATGCAGTATGATAATGATGTTTATAATGCATCTGCTGATCAGTTTCCAGGTTTTTTGCCCCAATCCAAAGCTTATGAAGCTTATGTGGATCCTGCTATAGGTAGGATCGCACACTATATTAAAGCAGTTAAAAAATCTGTACTCGATCCTGATCCCCACCCATATGGAGATTATTTAGATACTAGGTTGTTCGAACCGCCATTTGCCTCATGGGAAATCGGGGCCTTGGTGGAGGAATTTGATTTGGATTGGAAGGCCTTTTGCGATTTTTACATCGCAAAAAGCGCGGATGTCCTGAACGATTGTCTTGACTCTGTGTGCCTTTTGATTGATTCTGATGAATGTGACGAGTGTGTTGTGGATCTGGTGATGTATGTGTGGCAGATCATTTTGGATGAATTACACACACACCAATTAATTGATCCCAATAAAGAGGTAAAAGATTCCCGTTCCGTTCCTGCTCCAGTTCCATCTGTAGACTGTGCGCACTATGATTGTTCATCCTTTGTTAAGTGTGCATGGGAGCCCCCGTTTGAGAAATGGGAGATCGAGCTCCTGGTCTATGAATTGGAATGTGATTGGAGATCGTTTTGCAATCATTACCGTTCTAAAAACGAAGCAGTTTTGTATGCGTGCATTGAGTCTGCGTGCACTTTAATCAAGACTGGTGAATGTATCTCTGACTTTGTGACTCCGCTGTTTGACGTGTGGAGAATGATTTTGGATGAACTACATGCGCTTCAATCTGCTAAAAACACATTGTCAGCGGACGATTGTTCCAATCCTCTGGATTTAAAGAAAGTGAGTTTTGAATGCATTCCCTTTCCCAAAGCAACTGAGTGTTTGAAGTCTGAGTGCAAGTCGTTCAGAGCAGTTGCTTGTGTGGAAGTTGAACCAGTGCGGTCTGATGTCGCCACCGCACGTATGGCTGCAAAAGGTCTGTGTGGTCATTTGTCTAAGGAAGACAGATTTTTTCCCTCAGGTTCTCTAAGATCGTCCGTTTGTGAGCCTGCCATGGGGAAAATTCCTAAGTTATGCAACTTTAAGAAAATTATTGATGTGTCTAATAAAGTTTCTCCTGTTGTTGTCGCCACTTCTTTTGCAAATGAATCTATGTCTTATTCTGTTCGCACCTGTGCAGGCCTGTTGCCTGATGACAGTTGCTCCAGTGTTTCTGTACTAGATGCCTTGCAGTCTGCTCCGCAGATCGCGGAGGTTTGCGATATGGAAGCGTCAGTTTCGCAACCTAAAGCGATCTTGGATCCGCAAATTTTGCATTCTGACTCCTCGGATTCGACATTGTTAGCCGAATCTAAGAGTGAGACAGCGCTTCGGTTTTGCGAATCTGATGCTGAACCCTCTTTGCCTTATTCAGAGACGCTTTCTCTGAACCTGCCCTGTACCATGAATAGAAACATGTTTTCCTTTCACACTGACGTTTGTGAGCCCCTTTCTTGCTCTGAGGGAAGTTCTGACTCTCCACACTGTACTCTGGATGAGTCAATATTGCCTTGTACAATATCTCCTGCCCTGCCCCTAGAGGCTCGTCTAGGTATTGCTGCTATTTTTACCTGTTTTTCTGCAGTTTTGGAGTTGCAAGCTAGTTTGACTGCTACGCAGAATTCCGGGTGCAGTGAGATTGAAGTTAGGGAGTCAGTGTGTGTTCCAATAAATATACCTGTACATTCCCCTCATGATGATGAGATCCAGTCTCAGTTTGTGGTGGAATCTTCCCTGGGACATCTGCCCTGTTCACAAAATAAACTTCCAGTTTTGCCCTGTAACATGGATAGTACAGAATCCTTCTTAGAAAACTTGAAAAATGATGTTCTGGAGGTCTCCGAGTTCCTCCCAAAGGGTGCAGAACTTGTAGGAGATGTCTCCTGCCCCCCAGGTCCTTCTGAGGTGTTGCCCACTTCAGTAGGCATTGCTGCCTTGCTGACTACTTTTGCAGCTCTTGTGGAGCTTCATTCATGTGTAGTCAATGATGATATTACAGTTACAGAAAATTCTGAATTTGAGTCCGAGTCTTCTTTTGAAAGACCAGTACCCGGCCGTGACCTCCACTCGTGATGATTTTCTGCCCGGTACTGGTTTTGGTCTTGTCGTGTCGGACTCTGAGGTTGTCAGTTCCCCGACATGTCCTGAGGTTTCTCCTGTACTAGTGTACCCCGATGTGCTCTGTGACCCAGAAAGCCCAAGCATGCCTCGGTTACCAGCGTACTCAGATGCTTCCTCAGTGGAGACATGTTCTGATATAGCCTGCCTGCTTGCATGCCCAGAAGTGGTCCCTGAAAGTCCTGATCTTGATGGGTGTCCTGCTAATTTTGAGTCTGGAATGATCATAGGTTCCATAGGGGTTCTTGGTGGTTCTCCATGTGAGCCTGGTGAGCGTTCTGGCTTCTTGGGATCTCTGCGGAGCTTCAAGGCGTTCTGGGAGATTCCGGGAAAGGTTTTGCTTGGTGCCCTGAATACGATCAGCAATGGCTTTGGTGTTGTAAGGGACACTTCGAACAGGTATTGCGGCAGGTTTGGTATTCTTGGACGCTCCTTGGAAGGTGGTGGGTATTGTCTGGAGGGTGTCGATGGCTTCTTCTCTGGTGTCCACGGTCCTGATAGGTGTTGCGCTGGGACTTGTAGTGCTGATGGGCATGTTTCGGTGGATTCTGCTTCCGATGAGGTCGGTTTCGGATGGACTGACTCTGGAATTGGGCCTTGTCGGGCTGTCTCGACCTTCACGAGTCTTCAGTTAGAGTTTTGTGATGATACCAGTTTTGAGGGATGTCTGGAATCCATCCCTAGAGGGGGGGGGGGGGTACTGTGATGATCCGCTCAGCTGGCTGCACAGGCAGACAGCTGTTTGTCCATTCCTCTAGTCTGTGGGCTGCAGGTCTCTGGAACAGAGACCTGTCTTTCCATTGCAAGTTTCTGGTCTGTTCTCTTGCTGGGGAATTTGCATACATTTGTTATGCAAATCCCCTACCTGCCTTCTTTGATGACTGGCACTATAAGAGCTTTATGTTTCCCAGAAGGCTTTGCTGGTCATTTCCTTCCCATGGTCTGTTCCTGATGGACACTGCTGGAGTGTCAGCCATTGCTATCTAGTATAGTTAATTCCTGGGGGTTGCTTTAGGCTCCCCTTCTAGCCCAGTCAGGTTGTATTATCTGTATTGCCTGTTCTGTCTTGTCTTGCCTGTTGCCATTGTCCTGCCCCAAAGGTGGTCGACAGGAAATGGTTCTGATCTCTGTTCTTGGAGTATAGCTGGTGCAGCTGTTGCTACCAGCTATCTCTTCTGTTCTGTCTCCTGGGATCGCGCTAGCTACTTTTCGCTAGCGCTGGGGATCCTTCTGTTCTGTCTTCTGGGATCGCGCTAGCTACTTTTCGCTAGCGCTGGGGATCCTTCTGTTCTGCTACTCTGTACCTGGATCGCGCTAGCCACTTTTCGCTAGTGCTGTGGATCCTATCTCTCGCTTGTCCCTGTTTTCGTGTGTCTGTCTTGTCTGCTACGCTTGCTGGAGGCTCGGTGAGGTAACCGTTAAGCAAGCGCTCGCGTCCTCTGTTTCATGTCTGTCTGTCGATGGTTAGTTAGGCGTGCTTGTCTCTATTGTGCTTATCACGCAGTCTGCGCATAACCGTGTGCACTGTTGCGAATGAGTGCGGTGTTCGCGGTTAGCTAGCGTTGTTATTTTCCGTTTCTCCTTATTGTATTATTTGCTGTGCCTTTGCTACTCTCGTATTCTATTCTGATCTGCCTTGTGTCACGTCTGGTGATTGCACCTCTCGCGATCGCGTTCCTATTTCATATCTGCTGTTGTGTGTGTGCGCGGTCGCGGGGTGGCGACTGGATTGGCGCACACACATACAACCTGTCCCTTTGCTCAATCTCATTCGCAATCGCCTCACTTGCAATTGCGTTCTGCACTTCGTAGAATTCCTGTCTGGCACTTGTGGAGGTACAGAGGATTGGTTCCTCTGCACTCCCCAGCGCCATATGCCGACAGGAATTTCCCTCTACAGGTGCGTAGCACCTTTTGCTGGGTGCCTGCAAATATACGCTTGTGGAGGATTTCCGCCGTGTCAGCGCACGCGTTGTGCGCTGATCACGGAGAAAGTTCCACAATCGTTACATGAACCTTTTTGCATTGTGGGAAATAACAGCTGTTTCCAACTACCAAGCAACCAGTATCTCCCTCTGTGCATATGTATATCTATTAAAAAAAAACAAAAAAACAAGAACAACAAAAAAACAACATTTTAGCCTATCACAATGTTAGTGGGTGTGGTTATAAATGATGGCAGTTGGTGTTGTCTGATTTTTTTGTTTCTTATCTGCCAGTAGTAAATATGATGACATGCAGGCCGATTGTGGATCAAACAATATGATGAAATTACATGGCAAATATCAATCATATCTTGGTTTCTCTTCTATGTTTTTACTTCTCACTTTGCAATGTGTTGATATATTATTTTTCCCTTTTTGCTAAAGTCCCTCTTATGGTGCCCATACATGATACAATAAAACCTTCTATTTTCCCGTTTATTCGATCTAAATGATCGAATCGAATGAAAGTTGAAAATATTTTTTTTTTTCGATCAAGAAATTCAAACGATTATCCGTTTTTTTTTCCAGACTAATCTAATCGGACATGCTGGAAAAATCTTTATATTCGATCTAACAGAATAATCGAACTAAATTATCTAATCGAAAAAAAATGTATGGCCACCTTTAGCTTTACAGATAAGTCGAGGCATTGTATGGGATCTCCAGGTATCACTTTAACCAGAAAATATGTACCTCTTGGGCCACAGCACAGGTCAGACACTAGGAATGGATTGTATGATAGTTTAGTGGCAAAAGAATGTGAATAATGAGTGAAGGGGAGATAAAGAGTGTAGATGAGGTAAGCAAGCATATAATGTGGTCAAGATGTGAATGGGGAGGAAGTAAAAATAGTGGGGTTGATAGGGCAGGACATGAGGACAGGTGGAGGTCATAGTAGTATTGCAATATGAGGGTAGGGATGGGTGGTAGAGAGGTGAGCAAGGGGGTGGACATTGTGAGGTGGTCAAAAGATATGCAATGCATTCTTTACATGGTTGGAAAGTTAGATGAGTGGTAGATCGATAACTGCGAGTTAGGAGGGAAGATATGGGGGGGGGGGAGAGGTGGATGGGTAGGTGAGAGTTTGGAGAGGAGACATGGAGGTGGAGTGATAGTTGAGCGTTTGGAGATGGGTAAGCAGGAAAGATGGGTAAGCAAGATAGGGACAGCTGACTTGGATGTAATGAGGCTAGATGAGAGTAGGAACCACTTTTGAGGAATACCGTATGTGCTTTGGATTTGGCCATGGGTGTTCCATTTATTTCAAAGGCATGCTAGACAGGTGTGACTTAAGTACCTTAAAGTGCTAGTGCCGAACCTTCTACTTCACTAAAGCAGCAGAAACTGCATTACACAGCAGTCACTCACTGGTGACTCCCCGCTCCCAAGATTCTCTGGACTTCTTCACAGAATGACCTTTGATGAGAGGAGAGGGGTGAAAGCTTTAGCCACACATCTCCCACAGAAACAGCTTGAGGAAGGGTGACTGACCACATGTTTCACACCCTCCTCCTAAAAATCTTAGCACCCAGGCCGGATCACATAACCACCACACTCCACACCCAGGCCAGACCATGTGACCACCAGACTGCACAGGAGAGTTTCAGCAAATACAGCTCTTCCTTCTTATTTCAAGGTATCTTTTTTTGGTTGGGGGCTTAGAATTGTGGTAGGGATTTTCAATTAAAGTGGAGATCAGCAAGGCCGAATTTATACTTTTGCCGCCCCTAGGTCAAGTATGTTGGGGCTCCCCTTGCATGAGCAGCAGCCCCCTCCTCCATGTGTAACATTGATGTATTTAGCCCCTCTTTCATCTACAGCTCTTTTGATCATCAGCTTCCCTTTTACACATGTGTTGCTCACCATTTGCTGCTTTCTCTATCATATGTAGCAACATCTATTTCACGTTCAGGTGCCCCCTTGGCCTGTATCCACCCGAGGCCCAGGCCTCTGTGGCCTTTCCAGAAATCCAGCTTTTAGCTTCACCCCTTTTATGCCACGATGAAAGAAAATTGTTGAAAAAAGAACATGGAGGAAAACTAGTCATAAAGCCTGGGGTCATTTTTAGACTAAAGTGTATATAAATAAATTAGAAGAGTGCAGGGTAAGTCTTTATTCTTATTTTGGTTTGTTTTACTTAATACTTTCTTCGGGGATAACTTAGGAAGCAGAATAGCAGCCTCCTAATGGTTTCACCCTTCTACGAGGGGTCTCCGTGATTTAGAAGACGGCCATGAACACCGGTCATTATCGACTTTGTTTCAGCCGTGATGTGTTCACTAACTGTAAACAATGTTAATCACAGTCATTAGTCGACTCGCCGCGGAGAGAGAGAGCGTTTCCTTAGAGAGGAAAATGAGACGTATTCATCAAATAAACTGTATGAATATAAACAATTCGTCTCAGGCAGCGCCGTGTGGAGTCTTCGGGGACAGGAGAACATTAAGAGGCTTTGATCTTAAAGTCCAAGTCCCGGCACAAACAAAGCTCGGAAGATGAAATGTTTATCTGATGTTGTCAGAGTTGTTGTACGTCTCTTTTTACTTTGCTTGTAAAATTGTAAATAATAATTTCATCAAACATCCCCAAAGTCTCATCTCTTACCGGCTCAAGACCCCCCTCCCCGATTTTTGACGCGTGCATAAAATAGAGGTGCGGTGAACTTTGGGCACCAGGGAATAGCCGATATTAGAATATGGCATTTTACCTATAGTCAGCTATTTTATAGTGGTATTTATTGTTGTTAAAATATTGGTAAAACCTAACCCTATTTTAACACAGAACTCTCCGTCTACAATACCCAAACTTAACCCCTCCCTCCCACGCTGCCGTCCTCAGCCTTCTCCTGCTCCGGGTCCCGTAAGTTCTGCCAGTTGCGGGAAGTCTGCGCAAGAAAAGGGTGCCCTCTACTTATCTCTCCTGCAGGCGGCGGAGAGATACGTAGAGAACACACTTCTCTTGCGTCAGACTGGCCGTGACTGGCAGAACTAACGGGACCTGATACCGGAGCTGCAGGCATCGGAGGACTGCGGCATGGGAGCGACCTGTGCGCATGGGGCTGGAGGAAGCCTCAGGTATGTCTAAAGCTTTTATTATAGCTCGGCTCTGGTTTCCTTTAGGTTTTACTACACTAGCCACAGGCCCATACCAAATATGTAGATTAAGTATTCTCACGGTAGGCAATACATCAGGCGACTTGGTGGCCGATCCACCATCCGATTTGATTATTATAATCAAATCAGATTAAAATCGGTGCCTTCAAGAGCATGCCCTGAATGACGATGCAACCAATTTCGGCCCGAATTTGAACACTCCATCAATGGAATTCTCCATCCTCCATCTTGAAAATGGCCATTACCCCATAACAGCTTCCTGGTAATGACACTGTTAAACTCTAATATCGCCCACTTCAGCCATAGGGAAACATGGACATTACCTTGCTCATCAGTCCTCCTTTCAGTTATAACTGACAGCAACTGATATATAGAAATGGCCCAAACTGGCTCGCCGGTTAACCGATTCGCGCGAACTTCGGTGGTTCGCATTCATGGTGAACCGCAAACTATATGTGAGTGCGACCCGCCCCCTATACTACATCATTAGGGTCAACTTTGACCCTCTACATCACAGTCAGCAGACACAGGGTAGCCAATCAGGCTACACTCCCTCCTGGAGCCCCTTCCCCTTATAAAAGGCAGGCAGCGCTGGCCATTACAGTCACTCATGTGCCTGCAGTAATTAGAGAAGGGAGAGAACCTGCTGCTGACATAGGGAAAGCTTAGTTAAGCTCTTGTGTTAGGCTTGTTAGCTTGCTCCTTGCTGATCCTTATTGCTAAAAAGCAACAGCTCTTTTGAGAGCTAATGTTGTTCTTGTGATCTATTTTGTGTGTGTGTGTGTGTGTGTGTGTGTCCCAGACACTTGTATTGCATATACAGCCCTGTCAGTCAGTCGCAGCTGCTGGGCCTTGGCCCCTTGGTAATTCCTACTGTGCCACTGCCAGGCCCAGCACATTCAGTGACTACCTGTGTGTGTGACAGCTGCACATTTGTAATACCAATCACTGCATACCTACCTGTGTGCAGTGCACCTACCTACGTGAGCACACGCAGTGTTATTATATACCACCAGTCACTGCACCTGTTCACGGTACCTGTGTGTGTGTGTGACAGCTGCACATTTGTAATACCAATCACTGCATACCTGTTCACTGCACCGGTGTGACCGCCCGCTGTTTAATATACTAGTCTATGCATACCTGTTAACTGCACCTGTGTGACAGCTGCACATTGTATTGCAATACCAGTCACTGCATACCTTTCGCTGCATCTGTGACTGCACATTGTATTATACCTGGCAGTCAGTGCATACCTTTCACTTCAATGGATGGCAGACTTGCCCTCCATAACAGATTGTCGTTAAAGGATTTAAAGTTGATTTGTCTCATATACAGCAGGGCCTCAAAAGAGTCCTCCTGTATTGTTATTTCTTGTCACTACCTCCCTGAGTCGGGACTTGCATGCCATGCCTGCTGCCTTCCTTGGATGTGTGGTGGTAGCTGTGCCTGCTCCTTTGCCCACAGCGTGCCTGCTGCCTTCCTTGGATGTGTGGTGGTGGTAGCCGTTTCTTAGGCTCTCACTCCGGACCGGAATCAAACACTAATTCCCCGGCCATAACCCGTGGTCACCATGGTACTGAGAAAGTAATATCGAAAGTTTACCAGTCAAACAGTTGAATGAATGGCAGACTTGCCCTCCATAACAGATTCTCGTTAAATGTACTGAACAGCAAGCAAAACAAGTATTAGTAAAAAAAAATAGATGTAAGCTTTAACAATGGTAGAGAAAGAACCATCGAAAGTTGATAAGGCAGTCAGACATCACTGAGTGAGTAAGAACAATCTTGCCATGATGCGCAGTAGTCCAGCACGGTCGTCACTACACAAACAGCTGTTTGCGGTGCGTTACACAGTGAGTTTGGTCTGTCAGTGTGAAGCAGTACACTAATTACACTCCCTGATTGATGTATACACATGCAAGATGTTTAAAAGCACTTTAGGCCTCCAATTTAGCATGCAATGTGATTTCTGCCCTTAAAACGCTGCTGTGCGTCTAAACTGGATTTTTCCCCAGGACTTTTGGCGTGTATCCCACTCCCCCTTGCCCCCCTCCAGGTGTTAGACCCCATGAAACATCTTTTCCATCACTTTTGTGGCCATCATAAATGTTTCTAGTTTTCAAAGTTCGCCTCCCCATTGAAGTCTATTGTGGTTCGCAAAAGTTTGCGCGAATGGAACTTTTGCGGAAGTTCACGAACCGAAAATCGGAGGTTCGGGCCATCTCTACTGATATATAACTGGCAGCAACTGATATATTTCAGTTCTGAAAAAATATTGTCAGAACTAGAAGGTATCGTTGTAAGAAGAGAATGGTGAGCTTCTGAGAAGAACTGAAAGCGAGGTTAGTATGTAATATTCATTTGCAGGTACATCATGCATTTATCTTAAATTTTACAAGGTTCAGGTTCACTTAAAATGCTTAGCTGCGCCATACTGTTTGGAACAGACCCTGTCAAGATTAAGAGATTCAGTGAAGCTGTCGGTCACTCAATTGCTGCAAGTGTGGAAAACAGGCAACAAGAGGAAAGTATTTGGGCCTTCTGGGCCTTCTGTACTGTAAATAAGTGCAACGCCTAGTAGAAATGCAAATCTAGGAAAGTAATGCAACTTGGGCTTACCTTTAGTTTTGACTGACTGCAGTAATGGTATGTAAACGTAATTTTTAATAACAATTAGTTACAAAACAACGGATGCGTGGGATAGCGACTTTTAGCGAGAGTGGAATTTCTCTTTGAACTGCTCTTTTCTATTAATATGTGCACTAAAATAGTCAGAAGGTCGTTCAATGTGACAGGGGAAAGTGGCATTCATTTGTTTTCCATAAGCCGTGAATATATTTTCGGCTTTTGATTGTATAAATGATAGGCCTAATTTAAAGGCAAGATATATGCTCTTTGTTTTGGGAACATTTGGTGATGGAATGAAAGCAAGCAGGGCGATATCTTGAGTGCTGTCAGAATGATGAACAAAGCACCCATAACGCAAGTCTTTCGTCGCCCGTAATGAATGTTAGTTGGTTTCGGTTCAGTTGGTTCAAGGCACAGTACGGCGTAAAAAATAATTTTTCCCAGTGTCGGGACAAGATTCACGGACAACACGGTCGAACGGCTACAGATTTACACCCCAGCAACTTCAAAAAAAAAGTTTGAAAATGTATTGCCTTGAAGCAGACCTGAAGGGCCTGGTTTACCAAGGATATCCCAGTCTGGAGATCACTGGAAATCAACAGAGAAAAATACTACAAAAATATTCTAATATTAGGTTGTAACACTTTGCAGTAGTGATGCTCAAATACCCCTTTTTAAAATTCGAGTTTGGTCGAATTCGAATAGTAAATTATTCGAGGTCAGTCGAATATTCGAGTCGAATAATTTTTACTATTCGATTCGACCTCGGACTTCGAGCTCACTATTCGAGTCGGTATTCGAGCTCACTATTCGAGCGGACTATTCGAATTGGCCTTAAATAGCTTCCAACACTTGTTTTGAGGGTGAATGATGCAAGAAACATCTTTTTTTCCAAGTAACAACAGCAAGTGATTATGTGGGGATGTTCCTTTAAAAAAAAATGTGGAAAGAGAAGTTGTGTCCTAAATTTTGTTCAGTAGTGTTACTGTATATACTTGTTCTTCTTCTTCTTTATCGTTCTTCTTCTTCTTCTAGATCTTCTTCTTCTATATCTTCTTCTTCTTCTTCTTCTTCTTCTTCATCTTCTTCTTCTTCTTCTTCATCATCTTCTTCTTCTTCTTCTTCATCATCTTCTTCTTCTTCTTCTTCATCATCTTCTTCTTCTTCTTCTTCATCATCTTCTTCTTCTTCTTCATCATCTTCTTCTTCTTCTTCTTCATCATCTTCTTCTTCATCTTCTTCATCTTCTTCTTCATCTTCATCTTCATCTTCTTCTTCTTCTTCATCTTCATCTTCTTCATCTTCTTCTTCTTCATCTTCATCTTCTTCTTCATCTTCTTCTTCTTCTTCTTCTTCATCTTCTTCTTCTTCTTCTTCATCTTCTTCTTCTTCTTCTTCATCTTCTTCTTCTTCATCTTCTTCTTCTTCATCTTCTTCATCTTCATCTTCTTCATCTTCTTCATCTTCTTCTTCTTCTTCTTCTTCTTCATCTTCTTCTTCTTCATCTTCTTCTTCTTCATCTTCTTCATCTTCTTCTTCTTTTTCATCTTCTTCTTCATCATCTTCTTCATCTTCTTCTTCATCTTCTTCTTCTTCATCTTCTTCATCTTCTTCTTCTTTATCTTCTTCTTCTTTTTCATCTTCTTCTTCATCATCTTCACGTATTTCTCTTTTCAATTTTTTTTTAAAGAAATGCAGCTATTTTTGAGCGTAACAAATAGCTGGTGGGCGCACGCATGTTGGAAGCGCCATTGTATGTGCTCCCTGGCAGTGGAAACACAAAGACAGCAGGAGGTAAATTCAGCAGCAGGAGGAGGAGGATGAGTGTGTGGCAGCAGGCAGTCAATGAGGCAGGCAGCTCGCCGTGACATAATAGCCCTGGTACCTAGCGGTGATACCAGGGCTGTAAATAAACACAACAGGAGGTCCCAGACAGCGGTCGTGCAGCCCACATTGTGTCCAATACACAACTGGGACAACACAGTTTTCAACCCGGGCACCTCAGAAAAATTAAACCTTTTTTTTTTTTTTAATGCTTTGTTTAGTTTTGGTTTTGCAACCAATATAGCTATTGTTTGACGTAATAGCTGGTGGCAGAGTGGCAGCAGAAGGTAATTCTGTGTACCCTGGCAGTGGGAAACACAGACAGACAGCAACAGCAGCAGGAGGAATGGAGGAGTAATGTGAGCAGCTATTGTTTGACGTAATAGCTGGTGGCAGAGTGGCAGCAGAAGGTAAATCATCTGTGTAGTGTACCCTGGCAGTGGGAAACACAGACAGACAGCAGCAGCAGCAGCAGGAGGAGGTATGGAGGAGCAGTGTGAGTGTGGCAGCAGGTAGGCAGCGTGACATAATAGCCCTGGTACCTAGCGGTGATACCAGGGCTGTAAATAAACACAACAGGAGGTCCCAGACAGCGGTCGTGCAGCCCACATTGTGTCCAATACACAACTGGGACAACACAGTTTTCAACCCGGGCACCTCAGAAAAATTAAACCTTTTTTTTTTTTTTTAATGGTTTTTTGGTTTTTGGTTTTACAACCAATATAGCTATTGTTTGACGTAATAGCTGGTGGCAGAGTGGCAGCAGAAGAAGGTAATTCTGTGTACCCTGGCAGTGGGAAACACAGACAGACAGCAGCAGCAGGAGGAGGAATGGAGGAGTAGGCGAGCAGCTATTGTTTGACGTAATAGCTGGTGGCAGAGTGGCAGCAGAAGGTAAATCATCTGTGTACCCTGGCAGTGGGAAACACAGACAGACAGCAGCAGCAGCAGCAGGAGGAGGTATGGAGGAGCAGTGTGAGTGTGGCAGCAGGTAGGCAGCGTGACATAATAGCCCTGGTACCTAGCGGTGATACCAGGGCTGTAAATAAACACAACAGGAGGTCCCAGACAGCGGTCGTGCAGCCCACATTGTGTCCAATACACAACTGGGACAACACAGTTTTCAACCCGGGCACCTCAGAAAAATTAAACCTTTTTTTTTTTTTTAATGGTTTTTTGGTTTTTGGTTTTACAACCAATATAGCTATTGTTTGACGTAATAGCTGGTGGCAGAGTGGCAGCAGAAGAAGGTAATTCTGTGTACCCTGGCAGTGGGAAACACAGACAGACAGCAGAAGGGCAGTACACAGCAGCCCACTGTAGGTGTAAAATGTGTGGCTGCAGGCGACGTAATAGTCAAAGTGAACCAGGCTGGCTTAGTGAGCAGGAGCCAGGAGGTGGTAAAGGGTGGTAAGGCACATTAACGATGGTTCCGGCAGTCAGTTCATGTCCCCCTCTCGCCGACAACAGGGGCCAGGAACTCGCCTTCCACCCACGCCTGGTTCATCTTGAGAAACGTCAGTCTGTCCACAGACTTGTGAGACAGACGTGAGCGTTTCTCGGTGACCACGCCACCAGCTGCACTGAAGCAGCGCTCGGACAGCACGCTGGAAGGGGGGCAGGACAGCACTTCCAGGGCGTACTGCGCCAGCTCGCTCCAGATCTCCATGCGCTTGACCCAATACTCCATGGGATCAACAGGGGCATCGCTGTCAAGCCCGCTGTACGACCCCATGTAGTCAGCCACCATGCGGGTCAGGCGCTGGCTGTGACCGGAGGAGGATGCTGCTGCATGCATCTCCTCTCTAGTCACTGCTGCCGGAGCCTCTACAGTCCTGTAGAGCTCGTGGCTGAGAGACAGCAGGTCTGTCGGGCGCTTGCTGCTGCTGGATGCAGGCACCTGCTGCTGCCTCTCTGCTGGCTGCTGGACAGTGGGGGTGGAAGGCTGGGGGAAGGCTTCCTCCAAGCGCTCAACAAGGGCCTGCTGCAAGCTCCTTATTTGTTGCGCTGGGTCTCCTCCTGCAGGCGGCAGGAACTGGCTCAACTTCCCCTTGAGGCGTGGGTCCAACATCATGCTGATCCAGATCTCCTCCCTCTGCTTCATCTGGATCACCCTGGGGTCCCTGCGCAGGCACGTCAGCATGTGCGCTGCCATTGGGAAGAGGCGGGCCACGTCTGCTGGCACATCGACGTCAGTGCTGTCCTCATCCTCCTCCTCTGCCGCCTCATCCTCTCTCCACCCCCGCACCAACTCAGCTGCGCTGTGCTGATCCCCCTCATCAGCAGCCAGGTCAGGGACCTCCACCAAGTCCTCCTCCTCCTCCCCCTCAGAGGTGGACTGCGCAGCTGGTTGCCGCTCCTGCTGGTCCAAGGCTGCCGCTCCCTGTTCCAGCAAAGCATCGAGGGCCCTGTTCAGCAGAGAAACCAGGGGCACCCACTCGCAGACCATAGCATGGTCCCTGCTCACCATGTTTGTGGCCTGCAGGAAGGGAGCCAGCACAAAGCACACCTGCTGCATGTGCCTCCAGTCATCATCGGGGACGATGGACGGGATGTTGCTGGTCTTGTCCCTTCTCTGAGCTGCGGAAACAGTGGCCAGGGCAAGGTACTGTTTGACAGCGTGCCTCTGTTCAACCAGACGCTCCAACATCGCCAGGGTGGAGTTCCAGCGAGTCGGAACGTCAAGGATCAGCCGATGGCGTGGCAGATCCAGCTCCTTTTGCACGTCTTCCAGGCTCGCACAGGCTGCAGCCGAGCGCCGGAAGTGACGCACAACATTCCTTGCCGTTTCCAGCAGTTCGCCCATCCCCTGGTAGGTGCGCAGGAACTTCTGCACCACCAGGTTCAGCACGTGGGCAAGACAGGGGATGTGGGTCAGGTTTCCCCTGTCTATTGCGGCAACCAGATTGGCCCCATTGTCGGCCACCACCTCTCCGACTCTGAGGCCTCTGGGGGTCAGCCAAATCCTCTCCTGCTCCTGGAGTTTGGCCAACACATGGGTTGCCGTCAGCTTGGTCTTCCCAAGGCTGACCAAGTGCAGCAGCGCTTGGCAGTGGCGGGCCTTCACGCTGCTGCTGAGGCGGGGGGTTTGGCCAGGTGTGCCGGAGGATGGCAGAGGATCGGAGGAACCTGCTGCAGTTCCCCTGACCCTGCGGGGTGGCACCACCCACTGTGTTGCTGCTGCTGCTGTGCCCGCTGCTGCTCTCCCAACCTCACCCCCTTCCACCAAGCTGACCCAGTGGACAGTGAAGGACAGGTAGCGGCCTGTCCCGAAGCGGCTGCTCCAGGAGTCCATGGTGACGTGGACCCTTTCACCAACCGCGTGCTCCAGCCCTCGCTCCACATTGGCCATCACAAAGCGGTGCAGTGCAGGAATGGCCTTGCGGGCAAAGAAGTGTCTGCTGGGGAGCTGCCAGTCTGGGGCTGCGCAAGCAAGCAGCGCACGAATGTCGCTCCCCTCCTGCACGAGCGTGTACGGCAGGAGTTGGGAGCACATGGCCCGTGCCAGCAAGCCGTTCAGCTGCCGCACGCGACGGCTGCTGGGAGGCAGAGCCCTAACCACCCCCTGGAAGGACTCGCTCAAAAGGCTCTGACGTGGCCTTTTGCTGACACGGGAATCAGCAGACACAGCAGAGGAGGCCACTGAGGACTGGCTGCCAGAACAGGCCTCAGTGTCGGCGGCAGGAGTTGCAGAGGGGGGAGGAGCAGTGCGTTTCCGCACTCCTGCTGGTGCTGCTGGAGGAGCAGGAGGGCGGGTGGCTGCTGTTGCTGCTGCTGCTGCTGAAGGCTGTGCAGTGATGGGTGTGGTGCCACTGCCAGCACCAGATGCCTTCATCCTCTGGAATTCCTCATGCTGGTGGAAATGTTTAGCCGCAAGGTGGTTGATGAGCGAGCTGGTGCAGAACTTTAAGGGGTCTGCACCTCTGCTCAACTTCCGCTGACAGTGGTTGCAAGTGGCGTACTTGCTGTACACAGTGGGCATGGTGAAATATCGCCAGATTGGTGACTTAAACATCCCCCTACGGCATGGAAGCGCTGCTGCCTGTCTCCCTGTGGTGGTTGGGGGGGTGCTTGGGGGGCTTGGGTGCGGCTGGTGGTGGTACTGGCAGATGCTGCTGCTGCTGCTGCTGAGCCTGAGACACCAGCAGGCTGTGGGACCTGCCTACTGCTGCTGCCAATGCTTGCAATGATGCGCCTCCTTGCAAGGCCCACAAGAGCATCCTCCTCCTCCTCCTCAGAGCTGCTGAGGACGACATCCCCTGGAGGTGGTGGCACCCAGTCTCTGTCTGTCACCGGGTCATCATCATCCTCCCCCTCCTAAAACATGTCCTGCTGGGATGAGGACCCCCCAAACTCCTCTCCTGATGCATGGATGGGCTGCTTGACTGTCGCCACAGTCTTGCTGTCCAATCCCTCATCCCCCAAAGTGCCCATCAGCATCTCCTCCTCAAGATCGCCAACAACAGCAGACAATTTACTCATGATGCCTGGGGTCAAAAGACTGCTGAATGACAGGTCGGCGAGTGACGGTGAACTGGCCTCCTCCCCAGACCCTGCTGGGCGGCTGCTGCGAACAGGGGTGGTGGTGGTGGTGAGGGTGGAGGCCTCGGATGCAGAGCTGATGGCGGGCTGCTCATCCTCCGTCATGAGTTGCACCACAGTGTCTGCATCCTTTTCCTCAATGGGACGTTTCCGACCCGGCTGGAGGAAAATGGGAGCAGGTGCTACACGCTGCTGCTGCTGTGTCACTGCAGCGTGAGTTGCAGATGCTCCTGCTGGGCGGCGCCCAAGGCGTCCACGGCCAGTGGCTATGGGAGGAATGTTAGCCACTGACGCTGCTGCTGCTGCTGCGGAACTGTGCATGGTGGCGCGCCCGCGGCCGCGGCTTGCCACAATGCTGCTCCCTCTCCTCCTGATTCCCTTGCTGCCCTTCCCCTTGCCCAAACCGCGCTGGCTGCCACTTCCAGACATCTTCAATGTTTTGGGCGTATAGAGAAAAGTTTTTTAAAAGGGCGGCTGAAAAGTGGGGTACTTTAATGGAGTGGGTTGGTTGGTGAGGTGACTGAGTGAGTGTCCCCTAGTACAGTAAGTAAGTAGTAACAGTCAGGAAGTACAACTAGCAGTTACAATAATCAGTAGTAATCACAAGTAAATTTAGTGTGTGTACACTCAGACAGTGAGTGCACGCACGCAGGAGCTAGTAGCCTATGGACAGTGACTGAGTGTCCTAGACTCCTAGTACAGTAAGAGTAAGTAGTAACAGTAAGTAGAACTAACTAATTACGATAATCAATCAGCGATCAGAAGGAAATAGAGTGTGTGTTGTGTGTGTACACTCAGACAGTGAGTGCACGCACGCAGGAGCTAGTAGCCTATGAACACAGTGACTGAGTGTCCTAGACTCCTAGTACAGTAAGAGTAAGTAGTAACAGTAAGTAGAACTAACTAATTACAATAATCAATCAGCGATCAGAAGGAAATGGAGTGTGGGTGTGTGTACACTCAGACAGTGAGTGCACGCACGCAGGAGCTAGTAGCCTATGAACACAGTGACTGAGTGTCCTAGACTCCTAGTACAGTAAGAGTAAGTAGTAACAGTAAGTAGAACTAACTAATTACAATAATCAATCAGCGATCAGAAGGAAATAGAGTGTGGGTGGTGTGTGTACACTCAGACAGTGAGTGACCGCACGCAGGAGCTAGTAGCCTATGAACACAGTGACTGAGTGTCCTAGACTCCTAGTACAGTAAGAGTAAGTAGTAACAGTAAGTAGAACTAACTAATTACAATAATCAATCAGCGATCAGAAGGAAATGGAGTGTGGGTGTGTGTACACTCAGACAGTGAGTGCACGCACGCAGGAGCTAGTAGCCTATGGACAGTGACTGAGTGTCCTAGACTCCTAGTACAGTAAGAGTAAGTAGTAACAGTAAGTAGAACTAACTAATTACAATAATCAATCAGCGATCAGAAGGAAATAGAGTGTGGGTGGTGTGTGTACACTCAGACAGTGAGTGACCGCACGCAGGAGCTAGTAGCCTATGGACAGTGACTGAGTGTCCTAGACTCCTAGTACAGTAAGAGTAAGTAGTAACAGTAAGTAGAACTAACTAATTACAATAATCAATCAGCGATCAGAAGGAAATGGAGTGTGGGTGTGTGTACACTCAGACAGTGAGTGCACGCACGCAGGAGCTAGTAGCCTATGAACACAGTGACTGAGTGTCCTAGACTCCTAGTACAGTAAGAGTAAGTAGTAACAGTAAGTAGAACTAACTAATTACAATAATCAATCAGCGATCAGAAGGAAATGGAGTGTGGGTGTGTGTACACTCAGACAGTGAGTGCACGCACGCAGGAGCTAGTAGCCTATGAACACAGTGACTGAGTGTCCTAGACTCCTAGTACAGTAAGAGTAAGTAGTAACAGTAAGTAGAACTAACCAATTACGATAATCAATCAGCGATCAGAAGGAAATGGAGTGTGGGTGTGTGTACACTCAGACAGTGAGTGCACGCACGCAGGAGCTAGTAGCCTATGGACAGTGACTGAGTGTCCTAGACTCCTAGTACAGTAAGAGTAAGTAGTAACAGTAAGTACAACTAACTAATTACGATAATCAATCAGCGATCAGAAGGAAATAGAGTGTGTGTTGTGTGTGTACACTCAGACAGTGAGTGCAGTGCGCACACGCAGGAGCTAGTAGCCTATATGAACAGTGACAGTGAGTGTCCCTACGGGTACAGTAAGAGTAAGTAGTAAGTACAACTAAATAACAATAATCTATCAGTAATCAGAAGGAAATAGAGTGTGTGTACACACAGACAGTGAGTGAGTGCACACACGCAGGAGCTAGCTAGTAGCCTATAAACAGTGACAGTCAGTGAGTGTCCTACTCCTAGTACAGTATAACTACAATACTATTAGTAAAGGACAGCAGAAATACTGGTATAGATGAGAGAAATAAACAGAGGACAGCTGCCCACAGAGGCAAGGCCCCCCTGAGGCCTAAACCTGTAAGCTTGCAGCAGCTGCCTGTCTCTAATGTAACACACAAGCTACTAACTAAAATACAATGTCTATCTAACTAACAACAATATAGGTGTATATGGCAGGTGTAGGTGAGCAAAAACGCTAGGTAAATGATCACAATAGAGCACTTGCTAAGCCAAAGCACAAAGGAGCAACTCTCTCTCTGTACAAGTCTCAGGCAAGCATGGAGAAACGGAACATGGCGGCCGCTATTTATAGGGTAGGGGCTGGCCAGGGTCCCCCTCTGTGATTGGCTGCCGTCAGAGGGCCTGGGAGCCCTCTGATTGGCTCTAAGGACATCAATCTGGGCTATGACGCTATTCGAGCTCGGTACCGAGCTCGAATAGCGCCGGGTTGCTCGAATAGCTCGAATAGTGAATGGGCTATTCGAGTGTACTCGGATAGCCCATTCGAATAGCTCCAGCTATTCGGAGCTCGAATACCGAGCTCGAATAGCTGAAAAAGAGCTCGAATATTCGAGCTACTCGAATATTCGAGCTCTGCTGAGCACCACTACTTTGCAGTCTTTGCTGAGGCCACACCAGACCAAAGTGACGGCGCATGCAGTTAAAACACCAGTTAACAGTGATGACTGTAATCTGCAACTTACAATCATGCGTCATTTTTCACAATTATGGTCATATATAATTACGGTATGGACAAGCAATTGATTTTGCGTAATCCATCCATAATTTTGTATGTAATTACACAACATTTTATGTAATTTTGTGCAGAATCTAGTGGTTAAAGCAGATCCGAGATGAAAAACTAACTATAACAAGTAACGTGTCTATATATCTTATCTAATGTTTAGATAGTTTACACAGCAAATCTAGCTGCAAACATCTTCAACAGTATATGATTATTTCTTCCTGTGAAACAATGAGAGCAGCCATGTTCTGCTTGTGATCATTACACAGGCAAGCTCAGGGCAGCCATCAGGGTGGTACAAGAGGGACAGTAGTATGGGGCCCGGGAAGGGTCTGGGGCCCAAACAGTCGCAGTGCCACTCGAGCCTCTTCTGGCAATTATTCTACTGTGGCAGTAGAGTTGTGTGGTCATCTCCCTCTTACCTGCTGCGTGATTGGTGAACACGCATCAATGCAGGGGGGAGGGAGTTATAGGCAACAGGCAAGTTGCTTTGACTCTACCTCACATACCGTGGCTCTGCCCCCACACAATCTATCTATCAGATTGTTATTTGCCGTGAGGGGGGCCCTGTAGGTTTGCCAAGTATGGGGCCCAGATAATTCTGATGGCGGCCCTGGGCAAGCTACTCTGCATCTCCAGCCCTCAGCCTGTGAAAACTTCACTCCCCTCTCCTCATCCCTTCTCCCCAGTGCCTCTGAAAACTCTGGCTAGTAACACTTCCTCCCCCTCTGCCCAGACTGAGCTCCCATTAACCTTTGCTACATAGGTCTGAAAATGCCAAGGCACTGGAGAAGCTGTGGGCGTGGCTGGTTTAGTTTATAGGGAATCAGAGAATTAAAAATAAAAATAAAAATATTGGGCTTGAAGAATGTCCTATAAACTATATGAAAGAAACACAATTATGCAATGAGTAAAAGTTTATCTCAGATCCACTTTAATAGCAAAGCCCCTATACATGCTATCATCACCAAAATTCCTACATATGTTAAAGGACAACCGAGGTGACATGTGACATGATGAGATAGACATGTGTATGTACAGTGCCTAGCACACAAATAACTATGCTGTGTTCCTTTTTTTCTTTCTCTGCCTGAAAGAGTTAAACATCAGGTATGTAAGTGACAGTTTCTGTCCGGGTTGGGACCGGGTTTGACTGGGTCAGACCATAGCATAAGCCTCACTGATAAGTAAATTTACAGGATATGTTAAGGAGATCATTGGGAATAAGAGGAAAAAACTATTTTTCAAAAAGACCTTATAGTTTTTTGAGAAACTCGATTTTAAAGTTTCAAAGGAAAAAAGTATACTTTTAAATGCGGTAAATGTCACTTTTAGTAGCAAATCTAACGGTAGTGTAATTTTACATGCAATAAATTTTCCAGGGGGCCCATACGCAGCCGCAGCGCTTTGGCCAGGGATCGCTATACAGCCGCAATATGGCTGCATGAAGATCCCTGGCATTTTTTTTCCTATTTTCCCAATTATTTTTTTATGTTTAGAGTGTGGGAATTTTTTTTTTTAATTATGTGGGGTCCCCCCTCCTGAAACTTTTTAACCCCTTGTTCCCCATGCAGGCTGGGGTAGCCAGAATGTGGAGCTCCGACCGATTGGGGCTTCACACCCTGACTATACCAGCTGCAAAAAAGGTCCCTTAGTGCCGATTTTTGTTCCGGGTGATCTGTTGGGGGGGGGGGGGGGGCCCAGGTTTATTTTGCCCTGGGGCCCCAATGTTGCTTAAACCGGCCCTGACAGTGCCGATAGTAGAATATCGGCAAATTTACCAATAGTCTACAATTTAAAGTGTTAATTTCCGGTAGTAAAATATTGGTAATTGTTTGCTATATTTTATAGCTAAACCTAACCCTACTCTCACACAGAACACTCCACTACCAATGCTTAACCCTAACCTCACATGGTGATGTCTAACCCTAAGATCCCTTGGTGGTGCTTAACACTAACCACCCCGTGATGAAGCCTAACCCTAACCCTGGTGGTGCCTAACCCTAACCCCCCAAGGTGCTGCCTAACCCTAAAATCCCCTGGTGGTGCATAACTCTAACCTCCCCTGGTGGTGTCTATCTAACATTAACCCCCCTGGTGGTGCCTAACCCTAAGACCCCCCCTGGTAGTGCCTAACCCTAAGACCCCCCTGGTAGTGCTTAACCCTAAGACCTCCCTGGTGGTGCCTAACCCTAAGGCCCCACCTGGTGCCCAAATTTCTCCCTTGTCGCCAGCTTCACTGGCTTAAAAACAAAGGAAAAAACCCACAAAAATGATAATCATTGGGCATTGCCTGGCACACAAATTTCCCTTTTGGTGCCAGCTTGCTGATATTTTCAATGAAAGTCTACGATTTTCTTGATATCTAAACCACCCACCTCCTGACACCTAACCTAACCCCCCCCCCCCCCATGTAAATTACTTCTTGATATCTTACCCCCATCAAAATACAGTCATTTACAATAGTTAACCCCTACATAACCCCTCAATGTACCTTCCTCTCTGGCAATTAACCCTATCTTCCCCTCCTCCAACAGTCTTTTCCAATGCTTGACCGTAGCCATCCCAGACCCCAACCTGGTACATTCCTCCCTGGTTTCCAACCCTAACCTCCTAATCCTAATTCTGACATTCTTCTACCCCCATGTCCACCTGTTTAGCAAATTATTACAACTGGTTGAAAGCACCAGATTGCCAAAGAACACACTTTAAAACAGCAGCATCATGAAAATCAAAGAGCTATCCAGAATAAGGTTCTGGAGAATATATGAAATATTGTATAAAAATATCCCAAACAAGCCGCAAGGTGCCGCTCAATTGTTCATTGCCTGCTGTCCCTCCATAGAACAGCATACCATTAATTGTCCTTGTGGACTTCTATACAATATCCTCTCACACATTTATTTTCCATTTACCATTATGACCTGATATGGCCCAGGTGTAGGCAGATATCACATTATTCTGTTTTATAAGCCTGTTTTTGTATAGAAGAAGCATTATGAAAAAAATCAATACAACCTTCAAAAAACTCCTGGCCCTCCTCCCCCTTGCATAGCAGCAGAACACATCGCTAGCTTGGAGGCTAACTGAAGCCTCTGTACAGCCTTGACCCCACACTGTCGCCCGAGAGATCGAGCCCCCAGGCGACAGTCTTCATACTCGTGTGCGAAACTTTAGAGGGCATGGCCGGATTTATACTTTTTCTGCCCCAAGGCCAACTATCTTTCTGCTCCCCTTCTATGTGCAACATCCCTCTCCTATTCATTTTGCAGCCCCCTATTCCATTCATGTATAGCATACCCATCCAGTTACATACAGATACCTCGGGCAGCAACGCCCTACTTCCATTCGTTGCTTCTTACTTACAACCTCCATATTCCATTTACAGCCTCTTCTTCGCTATGCAGAAAAACCTCTTCAGCTTCAAACCGCCCCTTGGCTTGTTGCCTCCCAAGGCCCGGGCCTATGTGGCCCTTCAAGAAATCTTGCCCTGTTAGAGGGGACTTAATGTCTAAATACATCCAAGGGCAATGTAAATTAGCTTTTTATGCCTAGGTCTGCACATAAAACTATAGAACTGCATATGGAGGAAAGGAGATACCTACCAGCTGTTTAGAAAGGAACTCTCCACAATAAATGCGGTTAAGATTTAGAATATCTTACCACAGGGTGTAGTTATGGCAAATCCTATGCTCACATTCAAAAGGCGCTTGGATGCTTTCCTTGCTTTGAACAACTGGATGTGGGAAGGGGATACAGTGACCTAGTCAGACATTAGTGTTGGTGTTTGAATTCGGGACCATGTGGTTCGGAACCCTGTATAGCATTTCGCACCATTTCAGCACCGGACAGCAGGACCGGGAGGGTTCCATTTAGCTCTGATACTTCCTCCTTATAGCTTGGAATCAGGAAGTATCATAACTAAATGAAATGCACCCATTCCTGCTGTCCGGTGCTGAAATGGTGCTGAATGCAGCTGTTCAGGTTCCAAACCACGTGGTCCCGAATTCAAACACAAACACTATCATAGATATAGGAGTTGATTTACTAGAGTTCAGTAAAGTTTCTGTGCACAGGTAGTGCATGGCAATTTTACTAATACTCACACTGGTACCCTAGGCACAAAACCTATGTAACGCATGACCTGTTAGCATACCACGCGCTGTGCTATTTGCATAACAAACATTAAACTAGCAACATGTGCTACCTAGATAACTATGAAACTGTCACCCTAATGAAACAAAGGGAAGACAATCGAGAGCCCACTATAGTGTAGTATGTTAGTGTAAGATAATATTTTATAAAATGATGAGAAACTATACAGAGGTGCTTTCCTCGTCCTCGGGGATCTAAGTTGTTCCTATTATATTTCACCTGAGGAAGCAGGCTGTTGACCCGCAAAATGCGTTGCAGCAATTTTTTGGAGTATAAAATAAACTATTGTGCCTATATTTACTCTAATCTGTTGAGTTTTCTGTGGGAGGGTAAGTCCACCACTAGCCCCTGTCCCCCTTTTAAACTGTTTTTAATATATATTATACTTTGCTGGTACCTTTTGTTTCTACAAACTACTGTCACCCTAATTAATTCTCTTGAAAACAAGAAAAATCTTGCCATACACGTTCTTCTCTAAAACGTTAACCGAAACTCCTGCAATTATGTACTTAACTACCCGAACATGCTATTCCATGCCCCCCCCCCCCCCCCACGTAGGTGTGAAAACACATTTGCAATGTTAAATACGGGTTTAAAATAAAGACATTAAATGAGTTATAATAAGATGAAAATTTATGTTGAAAGAAAGCAAAAAAAAAAAAATCTATTTCGCATAATTGGCTTCCTGTTCAAAGAAAATACGTAAATTAATTTACTGCCCTGCATTTGCGCATCTGGCACGTTTCATGTCTGCTCACCTAGTCAGAGCGTTTGTAGAGAACATCAGACCGCGCAGTATGGTTGAATTATTTTTGCACAATCAACGTAAAGCTTTCATATGCCAGCCATTGGCGGCGTGGGGGTTGGGGGTGTTTAATTAGATATGCGTTAAGTGTTCTGCCGTTTATATTTTAGTGCTTCCTGATAATTTGATTAAAGAGCTGAAAGTAATGAGGGAATGAAAGACACCTGCAGCCTTTGATTTCAAGATTTGTTGTTTTTTTGGTGTTCTTTTTGTCTGTTTGTTTGTTTGTGTTTTTTAATTGTTTGAGTGCTATCTTTTGTACACTTTATCAGCAGGAAGCACGACGCTGGGCTCTTATTGCTATTTGTGGCAACTCATATTTTTTATATGCTTAAATGCATTTCTGGCTTTTTGACAAGCAATTACATAAAGACTGTTACACAATCAAGGCAATAGTTTATGTAAAATGGGTCACATTGCAAAAATAAACGTGGGGCCCCTTACATAGGGGTATAACAGTGCATGGCAAGTTATTATGGGCAGGGTCCCCAGGTGACCACTAAATGCGTTGGGCGTAGCCAGTCTGACAGTCTTATGTAACGCAGGAAGTGGTGATTCCAAGCTGTGGGTGTGTGAGTGGTCGTCTAGGGACCCTGGCCACAATATACCTCACTATATACGCTTGTACCCTGACAGCTCTAGTGAGTGCAATTCCTTTTTACGTTTTTATAAAAATACGGTTTTACGCTATGAGTGTCTTCTCAGTTCTTGTGTACCTTGCGGTCGGCTACAACGGGAGCTTGAAACTACTGAATCCTTCCCCTGAGCCTTCATTCTCACCTCCAGCCTGCAATTACCACCTTCTCAACATCTCCAAAATCTGGCCCTTTCTGACCCCAGACACTATCAAGCTTCTTATCCATGCCCTCACCCGCCTTGACTATTGTAATGCCCTACTGTCTGGCCTCCCCTTGAAACGGATTTTTACCCCTTCGATCAGTCATGAATGCAGCAGCTAGACTCATTAATTTTTCTGGATCAGTTTTAAGGTTCTGTGCCTTACCTACAAATCTGTGCACAAGACATGCCCAACCTACACTTCTGAGCTCGTCAACAGATATATACCTGCCCGCCCCCTCCGCTCCTTCAATGATCCCCGCCCAACTGCCTCGTGCATTTCTCACTCCCATGCACGCCTATAGGACTTCTCAAGAGCCGCCCACCCTATGGAACTCGCTTCCACACTCAGAGTCGCTCCTTCCTTCAAGCAAGCCCAGAAAAAACACATTTCTTTAAAATGGCCTAGCCCCCATCTACCACACTTTAACTTTCTCAGCCAAGCACCATTTCCCCAGCCCTACCTTATGTGTCCCTTCCCTACCCTTAAGATTGTATGCCTTTGGCAGGGTCTCAAACACCCTTAGTGTGTCCTTCTTGATCTTGCCACCTCAGCTATGTCACCCTTTTCATGGACAATTTCATGGGTAATTCAGACTTTATTTGCTGGGTCTCGCTACCTCTCTGTCTGTCACACTTTGTTTACATTGTATGTATCCCTTTTTATTGTCCAGCGCTGCATAATATGTTTGCGCTTTATAAATATAATAAATAATACTAATAATAATAACTCCAGATACTCCAGACACCGCGCTGAGTGGAAGCATTTTTGGGGAGTGTCCAGGCACTTGCACCAAGGCTGATTGCGTTGGTGGTGGTCCAAAACGGAGTTACACTATTGTGTTTTTTTTATCTTTTTGTTCCCATTCTCTTCATGCACGTGAGGTCTAGGAAGAGGATTAGTGAGAAGATAAGACAAAGTGCACACCCGTAGTTTGCCGGAATTGTGATCCATTGACTCATATCTGTGATACTAAGTACAAACAATACCATTTCGATTTTGTCCGATCTGAATTTCAATCAATTTTCCGATCGACTTCCGTTCACTTTTATGGAAATCTATCAGAAAATCGATCAGAAAATCGTCACCTCACAGCTGGAGTATTGTAATGCCCTCTATACAGGCCTTCCAAATAAAGATCTACTTCATCTGCAGTTATAGTACACAGGCTGATTACCACCCCACTTCATTGTTACATAACACTGGGTCCTTTTCTCACTCCACTGGTTATGCATAAAATGGAGAAACCTCTTCAGGACTAATATTAAAATCCCTAACTTACCGTAGTCTTGGCTATTTCCGGAGACTTCTGCATAGAGGGACAGAAACTGTACTTGGCAAAGCCGTGGCACATGGAAAGGGCATGGTAGTGATTCAAAAAAGATATCCTAGGTGGGCAAGAAGTTTAGTGCAGTGAAACACCATAGTAACTGGAAAAAAAAAAAAACCTTCCGATAAGAAATTACTTATATAGCTTACCTCTACTGTTGTTTGTTCACTGCCAGATCAAAGAGAAATGTGATATAAAAAAAAAAGAAAATAATATATCTACTGGCTTCCATCTATACTGTTTCTCTGTGATTCCAAAACTGACATCACTGCTGCCCAGTTTAGTGTTAGTTTACCCTCCCTACTGGCACAGCTTACTGGCCAGTAGGGAGGCGCAGCTACTGTCCCTCCAACAGCAAACATCACCTAGACAACAGGCTTACATCACTGAGCAAAATCTTGAAAGTAAAGGGGAGGGGTATTCAATTACCTTCTGGTCATAGCGTCCATATCTTGTCTGAAATAGGAGGCTTTCTTTTATTTGAATGCTGAGATATGCCTGTTACTGTAGCTAAAAAAAACTGCTTAATCCTGTTGGCACTGCTCAGTTCTTGCAGTTAGGCAAAGGCACTCAGACCAAGTAAAAAGTAAAAAAAAGGGGGGAGGGGGATATAGGGACCTATTTTAAAATAAAAAAAAGTTTGCATTAATTTTTGGGGCACTAATTATTTTTTGGCAAATTTTTATTTTTGGATGTTCCACACCCCTTCAAATCTGGCTCTGCTTATAGCACACATAACCTGTAACATCTCTGCAGAAGCGGATGGGGCAAATATTGTGCATCAGTAAGGGGTCAGTCTGCCCCCTATAGCAAAACATATATCAGCAGTGGCCAACCAGTGTTGCTTGCGAATTTTCGCCAATCTCGAAATGCTATTTTCTATTTCGAGAACATTTATGCAAAAATAGCAGTCAATATTTTACCGCAGTAATTCGGAAAAAGCGCAAAATTATGGAAAAACAATATTTTTACCAGGAAAATGCAAAAAAAAAAAAAAATCAATATCTTACCATGAAAATTCACTTATTTTCCATTGTATTATCACTCAAAAATCAAATTTAACATTATTTTTGCAAACATTTATGCAAAAAGAATTTTGGAATTTTCGCTCATCATGGCCAATGAATTTCTATGAAAATTTTTAGAGAAAGCAAAAGAATCATTTTTCACCATTAAACCGACTGTGGGCTCACTTGTACATCATTCATCATATATGACAGCCCCAGAATCGATGCATTTATAATCACAGGGACAAGTTACAGAGTTTAAAGAGGTGACAGTAGTAGTTGTGAGCGCGATCTGAGCGCCGTACATCACAGAATATTGAACGCTCAGAGCCCGCCGGTCGGCAGAGCGGTCCAAGGATGCTCGGCGCACTGCGTCTGCCTTGAAGTCATTAAACTGTCCCTGCAGAGAGGAGGCAAAGACCCCCACACATCAGCTTGCAAATGAACAAGCAGAAGCCTGGAGACAGGTGGCACACACATTCATTTGAATAACATAGCCTTAATCCTCCGCATTTACACCGTGTCTCACACTATCTGAAAATGAAACATCTGGAGCAAGCTGAGAAGTCTCCGAGGCTTAAGATGAAGAGAGAAAAAAGGGAAGAGAAATAGTGATAGATGGGGAGAGAGAGTAAATCCCAGAGAGAGAGCTTCAGAGGAAGGAAGAAAAAGAGAGAAATTAAGTGGAAAAAGAGGGGATAAAAAGAGAGTGGGTGAGAGAGTGGTGGAAGGAAGGGTGTGATGAGAGCGGAGGAGACGGAAGGAAAGGCTGAAAAAGAAAGGGGTGGATAGGAAGAGACATGTAGACAGAGGCAGGTGGATAGGAAGATGATACAGAGAGAGATGGATGGAAGAGAAATGGGGGGTGCAGAGAGACACAGACGCGTCCATCAAAAAAAGGCGCATGGAAATTTTGGCGCTCAGTAATCCCAATAGTAAAATACCCATGTTTAATTCTAATATTTAACTATTAAAGTGTAAAATATCGGTATTAAATACCAAATATTTTACTATGGCTAAACTTAAGCCTACTCTCACACAAAACCCGCCCCCCCCCCCCCACGACACCTAACTCTAACCGCCCCTCTCTGCACAAACTTCCTATGTAACGCCTAAGCCTAACCACGCCCCCCCCCACACAAACTTCCTACCTGACGCCTAACCATAACCACCTTCCCCCTGCTAAAAGTTCGCACCAGACGCCTAACCCTAACCATGCCTCGCACAAACTGCCCAAGTGACACCTAACCCTAACCTCCCCCCCCCCCAGGCCCCCATGTTTAACCTTAACCCCCCCCGGTCACCATTCACCACCCCCGCTATTTATTGGGCCCTTAAATTACCCCTCAATGCTGATATATCAATAGGCACGTATGACTGCGCCCAAACTTACGCTGCTAGCGGGCACCCAAATTGCCTGCTTCAGCGAGGGAGAGAGAGGTATGGATGGAAAAAGACATGGGGTGGGGTGGAGAGAGAGATGGATAGGAAGAGGGTGTAAGGAGGATGTAAGGAGGCAGAAATGGATAGACAGAGAGACTGAGGGGGAGAGAGAGACGGACAGGAAGATGGATGTATTGTAGAGAGGAAGGAAAGGAAGAGGTGTGTGCGTCAGGTAATTCCATATGGGGAACTTCTGTATTATACAAAATGTGGCTGGGCTGTGCAATAAGTAGATTATGGATGTTTGCAAAATTTCAGCAGAATTCTGATTTCCAAGTTTCCAAAAATCGGCTTTCCACCGCATTCATTAGTAACTGGAAATCGAAAATCCACGGAAATACCGCATTACAGAGACACAGACATTTTTGGCCAATCACAGGCCTCGAAAGCAGCATCGGACCAATCAGAGAATGCAAAAGTTTGTTGCAGAAACCAGAATGCCGCAGAAATTTTATACCAATCACAAGACTCGCAAGATATTTATGGCCTAAAATTTCAGCAGTAAACTTTTGCACTCTCTTATTGGTCCAATACTTCCGACTAGTATTTAGCCAAACAGAGAGTTCAGAAGTGTATCGCGAATGTCTGCATAATGGTGTACGTCCTCAAAATATAGTGGATTCTGAATTACAAAAAAAACCAACTTTTTAAAATTAACTTTATAACACAAACAGCGTTTTTTTCCATGAATCAGAAATCGACATTTGTTAAAATCGGAATTCTGGAATCGGAAACCTGCATTTTTGACCATCCCTGGAGTAAGATCACCAGCTCTACCTGTCTCTTGCTATGCGTATGAGCTCATGGTTAGCACTGCAGCAACACTCGGATTTGCAGTTGCTGCTCAGCCGCTATGGCTCCATAGCCTTCCTGATGCTTCACTTTATATGCAAAGCTGCGTTTTGTAACGGCAGACCTGGACCCTTCTGATAGTGCCAGGCGAGTTTGATTTATTGCAGACGCCGGGTTCTTGTATCTGACGGAACACAGAACATATTTCGAGCTGATATCAGAGAACATAATGAGGGACATTTGTCAATAAGCTGTGCTTCCAACGCGTCACAATTGTGTCCTTAGGGAACGGGTAATGCTAGCGAGACATTAAAGTGTGAACATAGAAATATAGAACATATCTCCCAGCCAGCATCACACTGTTAATCCCAGCTCTGAGGACACATCTAAATATACCCTCTGATAGCTCAATAAGCAACCTGACCAAATGTTACCTTTTCTAGTGTCAAAATCATGTGACCTAAAGCAGGCCAGGATCTGCGCCAAGAAACCTCTTTTACAGGTACTCTGAATTTCAGAGTTCATTTTTCAAGACACTGATTATTTGACCTGAGGAAGCAGGCATGGATCCACGAAACATGTTGTCTTTTTAACCCTTTAGCAACTAGTTTATTTAGAGCAGGGGTGTCAAACTCAAGTACGAAGTGGGCTGAAATTGTACAATGGTACCTAGTCGTGGGACAACCTTAATGTCTACTGGCCATCTTCCTCCCTTCTCAGGTGTCTATTGGTCCCCTCCAGCCCCTATATACTTCCCTGGTGTCTAGTGGTCTTCCTCTCCTATACAGTTCACTGGTGTCTAATGGTCCTCCCTCCCCTATATAGTTCCCTTGTGTCTAGAGGCCCCCACCCTCCCCTATACAATTCCTTAGTGTTAAGTTATTTTCCCCATCTCCCCCATATGGCTTCCATGGTGTTCCAAGGCTTCATCTTCAATATACCTTCCCTGGTGGACTAGAGTGGGCCAAACATAATGTAAAGTGGGAAAACCACTTGAGGGCCACATTTAATGGCTCTGAGGGTCAGATTTGGCCCATGGGCTGAAGTTTGACATGTATGATTTAAAGGCTTTACAGGCCAATTTATTTTTGAACTTTTTTATCTCTTATTTATTACATGTCTTTGATACTAATTAGAACTGCTGTAATGTGTATTTATGGCCACTTGTCACTAGGTGGCAGTGTGAGACAATAACAGAGGACTTCTGCTTTCAGGTTCTATATATCCTCTGCTAGCAGAGAGACATCAATGCATTCCAAGAATTTACAGCACAATGAATTCTGCTGGCTGAGGTCAAAGGCAGTGCACTTATCTCAAATGAAATTATTCCTTGGAATTAGCTAATGGGTTAAAGTGATTCACAAAATAACTTATTTAACCTTTTTAAAGGGAACCTAAACTGAGAAGGATATGGATTTTTCCTTTTAAAATAATACCAGTTGCCTGACTCTCCTGCTGATCCTGTGTATCTAATACTTTTATCCACAGCCCCTCAACAAACATGCAGATCAGGTGCTCTGACTGAAGTCAGACTGGATTAGCTGCATAGTTTCATGGTTACATAGTTACATAGTTATTTTGGTTGAAAAAAGACATACGTCCATCGAGTTTAACCAGAAAACAAAGTACAACCCCAGCCTGCTCCCTCACATATCCCTGTTGATCCAGAGGAAGGCGAAAAAACCCTTACAAGGCATGGTCCAATTAGCCCCAAAAGGGATAAAACTTCCTTCCGGACTCCAGATAGCAATCAGATAAAATCCCTGGATCAACATCATTGGGCATTACCTAGTAATTGTAGCCATGGATGTCTTTCAACGCAAGGAAAGCATCTAAGCCCCTTTAAATGCAGGTATAGAGTTTGCCATAGCTACTTCCTGTGGCAATGCATTCCACATCTTAATCACTCTTACTGTAAAGAACCCTTTCCTAAATAAATGGCTAAAATGTTTTTTCTCCATGCGCAAATCATGTCCTCTAGTCCTCTGAGAAGGCCTAGGTACAAAAAGCTCATCTCCCAAGCTAATATATTGCCCTCTGATGTATTTATACATGTTAATTAGATCCCCTCTAAGCCGTCTTTTCTCTAGACTAAATAAACCCAGTTTATCTAACCTTTCTTGGTAAGTGAGACCTTCCATCCCACGTATCAATTTTGTTGCTCGTCTCTGCACCTGCTCTAAAACTGCAATATCTTTTTTGTAATGTGGTGGCCAGAACTGAATTCCATATTCCAGATGTGGCCTTACTAGAGAGTTAAACAGGGGCAATATTATGCTGGCATCTCGAGTTTTTATTTCCTTTTTAATGCATCCCAAAATTTTGTTAGCTTTAGCTGCAGCGGCTTGGCATTGAGTACGATTATTTAACTTGTTGTCGATGAGTACTCCTAAGTCATTCTCCAAGTTTGATGTCCCCAACTGTATCCCATTTATTTTGTATGGTGCTAGACCATTGGTATGACCAAAATGCTTGACTTTACATTTTTCAACATTGAATTTCATCTGCCATGTATGTGCCCATATAGCCATCCTATCCAGATCCTGTTGCAATATGACACTATCTTCCTGAGAGTTGATGATTGTGCCCAATTTTGTATCATCTGCAAAAATAGCAACATTGCTCACAACTGCATCTACTAGGTGTGAGATCCAGATACTATTGCAGCTAAAGAGATCAGCAGGACTGACAAGAAACTGGTATTGTTTAACCATCTTAGCGGTATGGACGAGCTCAGCTCGTCCATCACCGCCGATGGCTGCCGCTCAGGCCCTGCTGGGCCGATTTTGTTCAAATAAAGAGCAGCACACGCAGCCGGCACTTTGCCAGCCGCGTGTGCTGCCCGATCGCCGCCGCTCTGCGGCGATTCGCCGCGAGCAGCGGCGAAAGAGGGTCCCCCCAGCCGCCTGAGCCCAGCGTAGCCGGAACAAAAAGTTCCGGCCAGCGCTAAGGGCTGGATCGGAGGCGGCTGACGTCAGGACGTCGGCTGACGTCCATGACGTCACTCCGCTTGTCGCTATGGCGACGATCTAAACAAAACAAGGAAGGCCGCTCATTGCGGCCTTCCTTGTTTATTCTGGGCGCCGGAGGCGATCGGAAGAACGCCTCCGGAGCGCCCTCTAGTGGGCTTTCATGCAGCCAACTTTCAGTTGGCTGCATGAAATAGTTTTTTTTAAATTTAAAAAAAACCCTCCCGCAGCCGCCCTGGCGATCTTAATAGAACGCCAGGGTGGTTAAAAGGAAACATCCATATCCCTCTCGGTTTAGATTCCCTTTAAGTTAACACCATTTTATGGGGTGCATGTCAAAATGGTAAAATTGGGTGCAGGGAGAAGCCGAATTTCGGCACATTTCGGCACACACACACTGTTCTAGCTATTCTCCTTCCTATGTTAAAAATACTGTATATTCCCCTACTGAAAACCAATTTTTTTCTTTCCCCGCATAATTCACACTCTGGCTATTGCCGATACCCGAATTACACCATCTTATCGTAATTTGGCTGTTGTCAGCTCCCAAATTACACAGTGAGCGCCGTAATTAACATTACAGCCTATGGTGGCGTCCAACTCCTTAGTGCAGCATGGTACCCAAATTGTCTTTCTTAATTTTACTGGGGTGCCTCCTCCAATCATCGTGCTGTGTAGACTTTCAAGGGGGCAATGAATTCTGTGATGACTTCTGGGAGGAGGTCGTCCTGAGTCTGACCACTATGGACTGCAGCAATGGAGGAAGAGGCTATGAGCTCCTGGATTGGCTGCCGGAATGTAGGAGACAGCAGTAGTAACGTAGGAGTAGGTGGTCTTTGAGAGAAGATACAGGAGAGAATAGAGGACTCCAGCAGTGCAGCAAGCAGGGTTTGAGTTGGACATTTTACCGCCCAAGGCTCACTGTCATCAACCCCGCCATTGGAGGGAGCACAGCACAGCATAGGGGGTGCACAGGACCAGTTCTCCACTGCTTGCCCCTGTGGAAACAAGGCAGCCATGGACTGGGTTTGTGACTGCTGCAGTTTACATGTTTGCAGTATAACTTTCTTAGTGTGCCAGCCCACTGCCCCCCCCCTTGCTTCCTGGTTCCCCAGGCCTTGGCCTTTGCGGCCTTGACTCAGTTCCGGCCATGGAAGCAAGCACTATTTCTCTCCCACCACGGTCTCTTTGTGACTGCCCTCTACCTCTCTCAAAATCCAACCGTGCAATCACCTAGAGCCCCAACCTCCTCAGGGGCACCACAAGTCAGGGACATCACAAGTTTACGGTCATTACAGTATCCAAATTCATTTTTGCCCAGGGCCCCATTTTACCTAAAGCCACCCCTGATTATTGGCCAGTGTTTAGGAAATTGCACCGTATGGAATGTTCTGTTTTTGTGGCAAACAGCACTTAGTTTTACTGTTTTGACTTTTTTTTAGAAGTGTTGCTGCGAAAACACCACTTTCAGTATTTTTAGTCAGTAAATTACCTCTTGGGTGCTGTAATCGGCTTTTTTAGATCATCCGTTAAAATGTCACAAATTCTTTGTCTGTCACCTCAGGATTTATACCAGAAACTGGGCTGTCGTTGACATATGTCTCTCATATAACAAGTGCCGCTCTAACCAGCCGCGTAGCATAGGAGCTCTGGGCCCCAGTGCAAGTTTTACAATGGGCCCCCCAAGCGCTCTAGTCATAACAATTGATATGGAGCACCAAAACATGGACAACTGCAGTGCCAGAGAGGTGTAGGCTGGGGACAGCGGGGAGGAGAACAGTCTACTGAGGGTCACGACTAATCAAAGCACAAATAGAGATGATCATTACCAGCTTAGCACCAATAAATTGCTAATGAAGCAGTTGAAGGAGGGCCCCTACTGGGCCCGTCTGGTTCAGGGGCCCTGGTGCGGTCGCTACCTCTGCATCCCCTATTGCTATCCCATTGGCTCTAATCTGCACCCACACAACGAGCGTCATCAGGGCCGGATTTACCATAAGGCATTGTAGGCACGAGCCTACAGGTGCCCGATGATGGAAAGGCGGCTCACTCCCCTCCCTGAGTGCCTCCCTCTCTTCCTCCCTATGCAGAGTCCTGATGAGAGTGAAAATGAGAGGTAACTCATCCTGCTCTCAGCATTCCACTGACGTGATCTCCTTTCAGTCAGGGGCACCTCTAGCTACTTAATACTGAGGGGACTTCTGGCTGCCTAATACTAAGGCAAGGAAAGTAAGTGAGAAGGGACAGCTGGGTCAGCCAGCACACTTGCAGTGCAGTTCAGAGAGGGTTTGTAGGTTCATGGAGGGTGAGGTTTAAAGAGAAACTCCGACCAAGAATTGAACTTTATCCCAATCAGTAGCTGATACCCACTTTTACATGAGAAATATAATGATTTTCACAAACAGACCATCAGGGGGCACTGTATGACTGATTTTGTGCTGAAACCCCTCCCACAAGAGGCTCTGGTACCGTACGGTACTCTGGGCAAACTGCCACAATGTAACAATGTTCACAGACAGGAAATGGCTGTTTCTGGCTGTCTGTTAAAGCCAGAACAGCTAGAAACAGCTACATAATTTGCCCACAGTAACAATGTCACCATGTAATACATGTCAGAATGTGAATCTGGGAGAGGAAAGATTTTACAATGAGCAAACACTGACTAAATCATGTATACATAATTATTGTAAAAATGAAGCACTTTTTTTTATTACATTATTTTCACTGGAGTTCCTCTTTAAGGTGCCAGGACATCTGTGCCTATAGGCTCCTGTGATGTAAATACAGGCCTGAGTGTCCCCATACTAGCCTTTAAAATATTGGTAATAATGCTACCTTTATATATTTTCTCATTATATAACACTGGTGATGAACACAATACCAAAAGTTTTCAATGAAAATCGCCCATTATCTGAAATCTCTGTTCTCTCTACCTCCAGTTTCTCTCTAAAACGTTTTCTCTTTGCCCACTGTGCTGCACACTGTCCCTCTGCCGGCCTGTCCCTTGGGCTAAACAGTTTGCAGTAGGTTGGCCACGTGCCACCTATTTAGTACACAGCTATTGGAGACCTGAAAAGAGAGCGATGTGGCCGCCGGGCCGGTACCATTGCTGACTGCCTTCTGAAAATGCTACTTGTCTGGTTGTGTTACTGCTCCTCAGACTTGTATATATAAATACCTCAAGTTGACCCACATTCCCCATTCACTTATATAGCTAGTGCATCAACTGTTCAAAAAATGAACATAACCGTAGTAAAAATAACAAATAAGTAATTAATTAAATTCCCCTTTTTTAAAAACAATATTTATTTATAAGTACTGTATTTTTTGAAGTATAAGACTCACCAAAAGCAGGGGGGAAAAAAGTCACTGCATCTTATAGTTCACAAAGCGGTGCTAACAGTTAGCACACTGGTGAAATGCCCTTTATCATGCCTAAACTCAGTTTAGGCATGATAAGTTTAGGTGTGATAAGTTTAGGTGTGATACGTTTAGGAATAATAAGTTTAGGGGCTTGATTCACAAAGCGGTGCTAACAGTTAGCACGCTGGTGAAAAGCCCTTTATCATGCCTAAACTCAGTTTAGGCATGATAAGTTTAGGTGTGATAAGTTTAGGTGTGATAAGTTTAGGCATGATAAGTTTAGGTGTGATAAGTTTAGGCATGATAAGTTTAAGCGGCAACTGCGTTAGCACCGCAGTGCACAGCTGATCAAAAGCTTTACGCTAGCAAAGACTGGTGCACTTTGTATAAAGTTTAATGGCGCTGCTTTGCGTGCGGGACTTTGCAAGCGATCTAAACTTATCTAAACTTATCATGCCTAAACTTATCACACCTAAACTTATCACGCCTAAACTTATCACGCCTAAACTGGCTTTTCACCAGCATGGTGCAATGGTTATCATGCCTAAAGTCTTTTAGGCGTGCTAACTGGGTTAGCACCGCTTTGTGAATCGAGCCCTAGGTGTGATAAGTTTAGGTGTGATAAGTTTAGGTGTGATAAGTTTAGGTGTGATAAGTTTAGGTGTGATACGTTTAGGAATAATAAGTTTAGGTGTGATAAGTTTAGGTGTGATAAGTTTAGGTGTGATAAGTTTAGGCATGATAAGTTTAAGCACCAACTGGGTTAGCATCGCAGTGCACAGCTGATCAAAAGTTTTGCGCTAGCAAAGTCTGGTGCACTTCGCATAGAGTTTAATGGCACTGCTTTGCGTGCGGGACTTTACGCACGATCTAAACTTATCTAAACTTATCATGCCTAAACTTATCATGCCTAAACATAGCACACCTAAACTAGTTATCACGTCTAAACTGGCTTTTCACCAGCGTGGTGCAATGGTTATCACGCCTAAAGTCTCTAACTGGGTTAGCACCGCTTTGTGAATCAAGCCCATGGAGACACAAGACGTACAAAGGGGCATAAGCCACAAGATGCCCCTTCCCCATGGATGCACCAGGTTTATATATTTTTTCCTCCTGGTTTTTGTCCTCTAATCCTAGGTGCGTCTTATAGTCAGGAGCGTCTTATGGTCCGAAAAATACGGTAGATACTTTAACAGAGGCGCCAGATTAAAATAAAATATTTAAAAACCGTTTTAAAAGAGAGGTAGTGGTGGTTGACTAACCTCCCCGAGAAGACTTACTACAGTCAATTACCAGCAAAAATTCACTTTATTGGTAACTCCAGATTTTGCAATGCATATCACGGGTCTATGTCTGCTTCATCAGGCTGCAACAGGTGCTACTGTTAAATCGCCTTAGCTAGCACAAGTGCCTCTGCCTGCTGGCTAAGGCGAATTAACAGTTGAATTCAACGTAACTAATCAGAGCAGGCTAAACCTTGCAAGGTGTGGGTAGGTCTGACTTTGCCATACATTAAGCTGCGTTGTTAAGTTGGATTATGCTTATAGCCAAAACATGGTGGCAAACAGCATTATAAGCCTGAGGATTAGTGATGATTGTAATCAACTAATTATGATTACGTGAAAATGTTGCGTAAATTTACACAATTATGACTATACGTAATTATAATTTGTAAAATCAAGTGATTTTGCATATACATTTGTAATTTTGCATACATTTTTGCATAATTTTTGACTTTAGTAGTGAATAGCAAAGTCCCCATACATGCTATTGACATCAGAATTGTTACATACGTTAAGAAGAAAACGGAGCAAATCAAAAAATAATAAAAAAAAAAAAGACCCTGTAGTTTTTGAGAAAATTGATTTTAAAAATGCACAGGAGACATGTTTTTTAAACCATGTTTACTAGGGGCGTAACAATAGACCCTGCAAGGGATGCAGCTGCAGGGGGGCCCATGTGGGGGGAGGTTTCTTTTCCCTGTCCTGAGAGAATGACAACTAAGGGGACGAAAACAAATAACTTTCTGCTCTCTGCACAATTGTTTAAATGACTGAATCTACTCCCACTAATAAGGAATCATACAAAGTTTTGCAGACAAAAATTTGTAGACAGTCCCTATTCAGTGTGCAGCAGGGTCTTGTGTACAATGTTGCTCTACCCCCAGCCTTTATACCCCTCCCCAGTGCTGTGTACTGTAGTGATGCTTAAGGAGCCTGGACACGGAGGGAAAAAGCTTTCTGCTCTCTGCACAATTGTTCTAATGACTGCATCTGCTCAGCCACTGATAACGAATCATACAAAGTTTTCTAGACAAAGATTTGTAGACAGTCTCTGTTTAGTGTGCAGCAGGCTCTTGTGTACAGTGCCCTGCCCCAGCTTCTCTACCCTCTTCCCAAGTGCTCTGTACTGTAGTGATGCTGGAGAAGTCTGCAGAGCCAGTTCTGCTCCATCAGAGGTGGACAGAGTGAGTGCAATAAGTTGAGGCTAGGAGCACACTTGTCTGTCGGTTTTCTGTATGCGTTTTCTGCACACCATGCGTGTCTGTATGTGTGAAAACATGCAGGTTTTATCAAAGAAGCTAATGTAATTGATAGAAAAAAATGCCTGCAGTGCTTCTCTAAATAACATTGGTTCTCAGTTTACCTGTGCCGGGGGAGGGGGCCCCATCAAAAGTTTCGTAGGGGGGGGGGGGCAGAGATTTCTAGTTACACTCCTGTGTTTCCTTTCCATATTTTAAATCAGTTTTCTCAAAATCTACAAGGTCTTTTTGAAAAAAAATGTTTTGTCTTGTTCCCAGTATTCCCCTTAAAGCGGACCCAAACCAAACATTTATTTAATTCAAAATATTTAGTTGCGCCACTCTGACACCTACAACGATAAATAAACACTCCTTCAAGCCTATGAGCATTTCAGTGCATGCTTTTCACCCTCCTCTTTTCATAACTAGGGTTATACTGGGGCAGCCATTAGCAATTCCTCCTTTGCTGGACACCTCCTACTCCACCAGTCTGCCGGATTTTGTCCTGGCAATATGAAAGGAAGGGAGGGGTTCCTCCAATAAAATTTTATATTTGTCATTGCAGCTGAAAAAGGCTGCTATTTATTATTATAATTTACAAAACAGATTTTATTTCTGAAATCTTGTATTTTTAATTTGGGTGCACTTTAACATACATGGCCATTTTTGTGATGATAACATGTATGGGGGATTTGCTATTAACCAAAGTTGGCACAAAAGTACGCTAAATTATGGATGGATTGCATTTACATGCAAAATGTATTACAAATTTTCCAAAAATTAAGATTTTGCATCACAATTGCAAATTACAATGCAAAATTACATCTGAGCAAAATGTGTGCTCATCCCGACTGAGGATATATTCAGCATTATAATGATTGCCTGAGGGTAGGAACACACTAGGCAGAATCGCATATGCCTTTTCCAATATATGCTATGGAAACCTCATATGCGGTTCTGCCCAGTGTGTTCCTACCCTGAGAATGGTGGGGATGGTGTAGCTCTGGTCAAAGGATAAGTCGATTTTATTCCTTAATCATCTGTGTTGCTTAGAATGCAGGAGAGGAAAACTCCTAGCAGAGAAAACATCTGAAAGACTCTGGCTGAAGACCTGTCCTCCCTGTGGGAGCTGCTTTGTGCTGCTTTGTGCAACATGACAATCCAGACAGGGCAAGTAATTGAACTACAGGAGATCCGACTGGCATGTTGGACATGAGAAATGACCTGAGGAGATCAGGTGGAACTGGTGTGCTCTGTAAGAGACACAAGGGCTGATTGACGGAGGATGGAAGACAGTGGTGGAGACTAGAGAGTACTGCGAAATCTAAGTAACACGGCAAACGCACACTGGACTTTAAAGAGTAACTTTCCCGTAAGATATTTGTAAAGGGGGAAAAAATAAATCAATACATTGCAAAGTAAGAAGTTTAAAAAATAGAAGAGAGATCAAGAAATGATTGATACTCACTGTGTAATTTGTTCATATTGTTGGATCCACAACGATCCTGAGGGTCATCATCTTTACTACTGGCAGACAAGAGAAAAAAAGACAGCACCTTTATCTATAAACACACCCACTATCAATGGGATAGGCTAAAAGGCTATATATATATATATATATATATATATATACATATATACCGGTATATATATATATATATATATATATATATATATATATATATATATATATATACATACATATACACATATATATATATATATTTATATATATACACACTAGCTGATAACCCGGCGTTGCCCGGGTAAGTATTTGGCTGGTGTTGGCTCCACCCACTTTTTCAAACCCTAGCACACAATTACTCAATTACTCAATTTTTCTCAATTACTTCAAGTCTTTGGCATCAATAACTTGCATTGAAAGGAAACAAATCTGATTGGCTGTTTGTGGCTCCACCGCTTTTCTAAATTTGAACCCCAGTTACCCGATGACCAACTGTACCAGGTTTGGGGCTTGTGCCATTAACAGTGCAGGAATGGCAGCAATTAAATATTCCCCCTGCAAATCAATAGGTAAAATTTTGATTGGCTTTTTTAGGCTCCTCCCACTTTCCTGAATTTTAATCATAGTCACCCCGTGACCAACTGTGCAAAGTTTGAGAACCCTCCCATTAACAGTGTAAGAATGCAGTTTACATCTTCCCAATTAAATGTGTATTTTTCTCCACCCACTGATGACCCGGTGTGGTCCGGGAATGTATTTGGCTAGTGTTGACTGTGCCCACTTTTTTAAACCTTAAAGGGAACTTGAAGCGAATACAATTATTTAAAATAAATGCATGACATAGCTGCAAATTAATATTACATACTAACCTCGCTGACAGTTCCTCTCAGAAGCTCACAATTTTCTTCTTACAGTGATCCCTTCCAGTTCTGACAATATTTTGTCAGAACTGAAATATACCAGTTGCTGTCAGTTATAAATCAGCAGCTGTCAGTTACAACTGAATGTGCAAGGTAATGTGCATGTTTCTCTATGGCTCAGGTAGGCGTTATTACAGTTTAACAGTGTGCTGACCAGGAAGCACGGGACGGGAGAGCGATCGAGAGAGGCACACAGACATAGGGCTTGATTTACTATGGGGTGCTAACCTACTTAGCACGTCTAAAGTCTTAAGGCGCGCTAACCAGGGTGCTAAGTAGGTTAGCACCAGTTTTCTCAATCAGATCGTGCGCTAAGTACCGCGCGCAAGTCCTATGCGCGCGCTAAGTCCCATAGGCTTTAGTGGGCACTTCGCGCGGAGCGCCCTGCGCTCTGTGCACTGCGCACGCAAAACTTTGCACGCGGTACTTTGCGCACGATCACTACTTCTCACATTTCAACTGAGTTTAGATGTGCTAAGAGCCAGTGCTAAAGTTAGCACCGTTTTGTAAATCAAGCCCATGCTGTGCATGCACAATACCCCGCCACCACAACTATGGTCAGTGATCTTTCAGAGGGGCTACTGGCACACTTGAGGGCAGTGGAACTATACTGGGAGACTAGATAGACTGCTAGGGGCTGGAAGAAGTCCCAGTTAACAGTGGTGGGCCAAAATTTTGCATATGCAAAATTTCGCATCTAAATTTGCAATTACTCGGACGTATAAATTTAATAACGATTATTATTCTTCCAAAGCACCCTTGAGCACTCTACAATATATGTCCCTAAATGGTTTTTTATTAAATTGGATGGTTTGATGTCTTCGTTTATTTGGAATAAATCACGCGCCAGAACCAATATTAAGAATTTGTGATGTCCTAAAGTGCTTGGAGGCCTAGGTCTCCCTAATTTTAGGCTCTATTATATAGCAGGACAGCTACGCTACTTACAAGCATGGGTAACAACACAGCCATCCTTACCTATATCAGAATCTCTGTTAGCACAATATGTAAGAGGTCAAGATCTAAACGCATATCTTCTGTCGCCTAAACTACAGGCAATTAACAGAGTGACAATTCTACATATGCTGGCAGTTAAAGTCTGGCAAATTACTAAGATAACACTAGAATTCTCTGGGTTAATGGATACTGTGTCCCTCTGGTATAATAAACAGTTTGAACATCTAAATTCTTTCCCGGATGCAGAGGTTTGGAAACATAAAGGGGTATATCAACTAAAACATATTTTTTAACACATATTTTTTAAAGAGACTCCGTAACAAAAATTGCATCCTGTTTTTTATCATCCTACAAGTTCCAAAAGCTATTCTAATGTGTTCTGGCTAACTGCAGCACTTTCTACTATGACAGTCTCTGTAATAAATCAATGTATCTTTCCCCTGTCAGACTTGTCAGCCTGTGTCTGGAAGGCTGCCAAGTTCTTCAGTGTTGTGGTTCTGCTATGAACTCCCCCTTCCAGGCCCCTCTATGCACACTGCCTGTGTATTATTTATTTAGGGCAGCTTCTCTCTTCTCTCTTATCTTTTACAAGCTGGATAAATTGTCTTCTGAGCTGGCTGGCAGGGATGCTCGGATGTGCCTCATCCACAAATTCGGAAATCCGCGTGGTTGCAAAAAAAAATCCGCATTCGGCCCCACCGCATGCGGATTTTCGTCCGCGTCCACGCAACCACGCGGATTTTTTCCCGTGAATGGCGTAATCACGCGCGGATTCACGCCCGGAGGCGGATTTTCTTTTAACGTTAATAACAAAGCCCCCATACATGCTACAGTCCCCCAAATAGCATGGATTATCGAGGTGATAAGGGGCAACATAACTTCAACATAAAAAATTCCCCCCAAAAAATTTTTTCTAGAGAAAATGGATTTTAAAGTGAAATCAACACTTTAAATGGGGCTATTAATTGGTAATAAGTGGTTTTAAAAAGGGATATACGCGTTAAGCAGTCAAAGAGGTGAAGGCGAGTTCCAATGGCACTTGGCGGCGAAGGTACCGCTGGAGGAGGATGAGTGGCTGACGGCAAAAAGGCTCCAGAGAGGTTTTTGTAATTTTTTTTTTTTTTTTTTTTGCAGCAATTAGCAATGACATCGCAGCAGAGTTGTCAGTGGACACGGGCGGTGTGAACGCAGAGTGCAGTGGTGGTAGCGACTGAGTCAGGAGAAGGTCTATGCGGGCGGTCAGTTCAGCAGCACAGAAGGACCACGGCAACATACTGGTAGTAGTAGTAGCAGCACAGCGTCATAGTGCTGGCCAAAAAATTAAATGCACCCGGCGACCCGGGCAGTGTGAACGCAGAGTGTAGTAGCGACTGAGTCAGGAGGACAAAGCGGGCGGTCAGTTCAGCAGCAGCAGCACAGTAGTAGTAGCACAGCGTCATAGTGCTGGCCAAAAAATTAAATGCACCCGGCGACCCGGGCAGTGTGAACGCAGAGTGTAGTAGCGACTGAGTCAGGAGGACAAAGCGGGCGGTCAGTTCAGCAGCAGCAGCACAGTAGTAGTAGCACAGCGTCATAGTGCTGGCCAAAAAATTAAATGCACCCGGCGACCCGGGCAGTGTGAACGCAGAGTGTAGTAGCGACTGAGTCAGGAGGACAAAGCGGGCGGTCAGTTCAGCAGCAGCAGCACCAGTGGCGGACTGGCCCGGGGGGAGGGGGGCCGATTTCCCCCCGGGCCGCCTCCTGTCCCTTGCATCAGGGCCGCCCAGGGCTGAATCTTACATTTGCAGAAGCGGGTGGCCCTTCTCCCGAACAGCTACTATTCTGGCTGCTGCTAAGACTGGCTGCTAGGCAACAGAGATCCCACCCCTTGCCTGCAGACACAGCCAGCCAGTGAGGAGAAGAGAGCAGCGTCGCCTCCAGCGCGTCATTTGAAAGGGCAGAGACAGCCTGAGTATTTCAGTGCTGCCTGATGTCTCTCCCTGCCGAGTGTCTCCCTCAATCCCAGCCTCCTGCCTCTTGTAGCTGGGAAGGACAAGGAGGCTGACAGTGGCAGAGTCTACAGAGCAGAGTCACCTTGTAAGCCGACACCTCCTCTGCTTTTCCTCTGTTATGCTTTGAGCAGGCCAGTTCTGAACACACTAGCCAGGCATTCCACTGTCTGATGTATTCATGTAACCCTTTCACTGCTGCCTGCTGGACTGGTATTAGCTGATATAGCTTTTCACAGCACTTTCTATTTAAAGGGATACTTAACCCTCCTGGCGGTTTGCAAAAAAATCGCCAGGGGGCAGCAAATCTTTTTTTTTAATTTTTTTTTTTTTTTTTCATGTAGCGAGACAAAGTCTCGCTACATGATAGCCGCTGCTCAGCGGCATCCCCCCAGCCCCTCCGATCGCCGCCGGCGATCGGAGATCCGGAGATCCCGTTCAAAGAACGGGATCTCCCGGAGGGCTTCCCCCGTCGCCATGGCGACGGGGCGGGATGACGTCACCGACGTCATCGACGTCGTGACGTCAAAGGGGATTCCGATCCACCCCCTAGAGCTGCCTGGCACTGATTGGCCAGGCAGCGCACGGGGTCTGGGGGGGGGGCGGCTGCGGCGCGACGGATAGCGGCGGATCGGCGGGTAGCGGCGGCGATCGGGCACTGCACGCAGCTAGCAAAGTGCTAGCTGCGTGCAGCAAAAAAAAAATTATGCAAATCGGCCCAGCGGGGCCTGAGCGGTGCCTTCCGGCGGCATAGCCCGAACTCAGTTCGGGCTTACCGCCAGGAAGGTTAAGTAAAAAAAAAAATAATAATTACTCACTTGGGGCATCCCTCAGCCCCCTGAAGCTGTATGGTGCCCTCGCAGCCTCGCTCCGATCCTCCTGTCCCCACCGGCGGCTACTTCCAGGTTCGGCGACAGCCGCCGACAGGCTGGAAACACGAGTGATTTTCCGCGTTCCCAGCCGCTATATCACCGTCTATGCTATAGCGTATAACATATACGCTATAGCAGCATAGAGGGTGATATAGCGGCTGGGAACGCGGATAATCACTCGCGTTCCCAGCCTGTCGGCGGCTGTCGCCGAAACCCGGAAGGCGAGGGCACCATACAGCTTCAGGGGGCTGAGGGATGCCCCAGGTGAGTAAAAATCTTTTTTTTTTACTTAAGTATCCCTTTAAGTCATGCATATTTATATATACTACTTTGGCTGCATACTGATATATTGTACTACCTCAATAGCACTTACCACTTTACTTAAAGAACTTCTGATGTGAAGTAGAAAATCTATCTTTTACTCACCTGGGGCTTCTTCCATCCCCGAACAGCCATCTCAGTCCCTCGCTGCAGCCCCGGTCCTCCTACGTGTCCCCTCTGGCTGTCCGCAATGATGGTGACCCGCTGCTGGGGTCAGCTCTTCTGCGCCTGCGTGTCCACATCGTCTGGCGCATATTGTGCCTGTGCAATAGTTGTGCGCAAGTGCAGTATGCGTGAGATGACATAGACGCGCAGGCACAGAAGAGCCGACCCCACCAGCGGGTCGCCATCATTGCGGACAGCCAGAGGGGATACCAAGGAGGACCGGGGCTGCAGCGAGGGACTGAGACGGCTGCTCGGGGAGGGAAGAAGCCCCAGGTGAGTAAAAAATAGATTTTTTACTTTGCATCGTAAGTCCTTTATTAAGGCTTTATTAAGTACAAGGTATTAGTACAACTGGATGATGCATCGGAAGTCCTTTAAAGGAAACTTGGGTTGTGTTGTGTACTGGTGTATTTATACTTACCTGTGGTTTCCTCCAGCCCCATAAGGTGCTCCCTTGCTGTCCTCTCTGGCCACTTTGTTGTAATATTACACAACCCCTCCCAGTAATCTGGCCAGTAGCAGCCAGTCATGTGCTTCTACAATGCCCTGCCATGCACGAGTGCTCTGCGTCTGCACAGTGCACAGGCACAGAACGCTCCCAGCTGTGGAAGCATGATGGGGGTGCACATGCAGTCGAGCCGTACCTGCGTAGAAGAGTGCGGCCAGCCAGATTACCATGGGGGACTACAACACAATGGCGAGGGCGGCAAGGGAGCCTACACACCTCATGGGGCTGGAGGAAACCCCAGGTAAGTATAAATACACCACATCTCAGAGGGGGAACAGGTGACACAGGGACATGAGGTGACACACGAGGACAAAAAAGGCACAGTGAGAACAGAGGGGGAAGAACAGATGTAACATGAGGGAACAAAAGAGATTGCGGGACAAAAAAGGCACAGGGGGACATGAGGTAACAGAGGAGGAACAGAGGTGACACGTGGAACAGATGTAACATAGGGGGACAAAAGAGACGGGTAACAGAGGTGACACGGGGACAAAAAAGGCACAGGGGAACAAAGGGGACACTGGGGAAAAAGGAACGGGACATGAGGTGACACAGAAGGAGACAAGAGACACACGGGTAACACAGAGGGGGACAAAAAAGGCACAGGGGGAACAGGTGACATAGAGGACGACAGAAGAGGCACAGAAATGAGTGCTCTGACTTAGAGAATATGGGTTCGTTCTTAATCTGAATCCATTCTTATCTCCTTCATTAACCAGAGACTACCTGTATTTCGTTAGCCACTTTATTAGGTATGTTTTGCTAGTACTGAATATGATATTTTTTTTTGCCATCAGAACTGCCTTAATTCTTTAAGGCATTTCTCAGAGATTTTTGGTCCATACTGGCATGATAGTGCCATGCAGTTAGCTCCGCCCACATCATGCCACGGTCAATCCCATCTTTGTTGTTCGCCTCACTGTTGTAAACCCCCCCCCAAGGGCCTCTGGGTTGTGTTTTCCCCCCAGGCCAAAAGGTCCCAGTCCTCCCCTGCTTGTATATATGTTTATAGGTTAGGTCCTTTGTTGGGACATAGTTTGTGAACAAATATTACCTGTACTCCCATTCGGTTTGTTTATGCTAGGGTTCCTATACTGCACGGCATTTTAGGGGCCCTAAACCGTGAGGAGTGGTCTTGAAACCAAATGTCGCAAAATGACCTGTGAAATCCTAAAGGTACTCATTGGACTTTGGGCCCCTTAGCTAGTGTTGGGCGAACAGTGTTCGCCACTGTTCGGGTTCTGCAGAACATCACCCTGTTCGGGTGATGTTCGAGTTCGGCCGAACACCTGACGGTGCTCGGCCAAACCGTTCGGCCATATGGCCGAACTAAGAGCGCATGGCCGAACGTTCCCCGAACGTTCGGCTAGCGCTGTGATTGGCCGAACGGGTCACGTGGTTCGGACCCGAACGCACTCTGATTGGCCGAACTGTCACGTGGTTCGGGTAAATAAATACCCGAACCACGTCATATCTCCGCCATTTGTCTGTGGGTTTAGCTTTGGGTAGGCAGGCAGGGTAGTTCGCGCTCCAGCCACGCTAGCCAGGGTCCCCCCTGTCATTGTGTCACTGCTGGGAACAGTAGTACACCGCTTGCTCAGCCACACTATATAGCATTCTGTTTACTGCCACTCTGTGTACCTCGCTCAGCCACACTATATAGCATTCTGTTTACTGCCACTCTGTGTCTGCTGGGAATAGTAGTACACCGCTTGCTCAGCCACACTATATAGCATTCTGTTTACTGCCACTCTGTGTACCTCGCTCAGCCACACTATATAGCATTCTGTTTACTGCCACTCTGTGTCTGCTGGGAATAGTGGTACACCGCTCGCTCAGCCACACTATATAGCATTCTGTTCACTGTTCTGTGTCTGCTTGGAATAGTGGTACACCGCTCGCTCAGCCACACTATATAGCATTCTGTTTACTGTTCTGTGTCTGCTGGGAATAGTGGTACACCGCTCGCTCAGCCACACTATATAGCATTCTGTTTACTGTTCTGTGTCTGCTGGGAATAGTGGTACACCGCTCGCTCAGCCACACTATATAGCATTCTGTTCACTGTTCTGTGTCTGCTGGGAATAGTGGTACACCGCTCGCTCAGCCACACTATATAGCATTCTGTTCACTGTTCTGTGTCTGCTGGGAATAGTGGTACACCGCTCGCTCAGCCACACTATATAGCATTCTGTTTACTGTTCTGTGTCTGCTGGGAATAGTGGTACACCGCTCGCTCAGCCACACTATATAGCATTCTGTTTACTGTTCTGTGTCTGCTGGGAATAGTGGTACACCGCTCGCTCAGCCACACTATATAGCATTCTGTTTACTGTTCTGTGTCTGCTGGGAACAGTAGTACACCGCTCACCCGCCACTGTATAGCATTGTGCTCTGTGTCACTGCTGACAATAGTGGTACACCGCTCACCCACCACTGTATAGCATTTCTGTACTGCCACTGTACTGCTGCCAGTCAGCGTGTACTTTAAGGATAAGTGAAATGAGGAAGAAATCCGGTGAAAGAGGGAGGGGCAAGGGAAGAGGTGTTTCCCCTGACGGTTCACGTACAGGCCACAGGGGAGCACCCAAGAAAACCCACTCAATACTGCCCATGTTGTCCAGGACAACAACCCTCACAGATCCAAAAGAACAGGACCAGATAATTACTTGGATGACCTCTCAAGCGTCCAGCAGTGGGTTAAGCAGCACCAGCACATCACGCACGAGGTCCGAGTCCTCAGCCAGTTAAAGTCTGGGCTTTCTTTGAAGACTGCACTGAGGATGTTACCATGGCGATTTGCAAGGTGTGCAAGACCCGCCTGAGCAGGGGGAAAAGTATTAACAACCTCTCCACCACCAGCATGAGCCGCCACATTCTATCCAAACATCCCACTCTGTGGGCAAACGCGGCAGGACAGGGTACCACCAGCAACACTGCCTCCCTTGGGTTCACCAGACTCACCACCAGACCCGCCTCAGCAGCAGCAGTAGCCCAGCCATTGCGTGGTTCACAACATTCACAAACATCAGACGATGCTGACACTGTCACTTTCCGGACTAGTGCTCTTGAGGTCTCCCAGTGTTCATCAAACACAACAACCAACAGCCCTTCGGTGTGCAGCGCTACGGTTGAGTTGTCTGTCTCTGAGATGTTTGAGCACAAGAGGAAATTGCCAGCAAATGACCCCCGGGCCGTGGCAGTAACAGCCAGCCAGCATAGCCAAGCTTCTGGCCTGCGAAATGCTGCCATATCGAGTGGTGGAGACAAACAGCTTCAAGGGCATGATGTCAGTGGCCATCCCACGTTACGTGGTTCCCAGCCGCTACCACTTTGCGCACTCTGCAGTGCCTGAGTTGCATGAGCACGTGGTCAGCTAAATAACCCGAAGCTTGAAGAATGCCGTTGCCTGCAAGGTTCACCTCACCACTGACACCTGGACGAGTGCGTTCGGCCAGGGTCGATACATCTCCCTTACCGCGCACTGGGTGAACCTTGTGGAGCCTGGCAGCGATTCCTCACCTGCTACGGCGCGGGTGTTGCCCACGCCGCAAACAGCTGGATAACAACAGCAGCACCTACCTCTCTGACTCCTTCTCCTCCAACGCATCTCAAAGCTGTACCTCATCCGGAAATGCTAACCCAGCACCAGCAGCAGTAGGATCGTGGAAGCAGTGCAGCACAGCTGTTGGCATGCGTCAGCAAGCGTTGCTGAAGCTGATCTGCCTTGGGGATAAGCAGCACACAGGGGAGGAAATTTGGAGGGGAATAAAGGAACAGACGGATTTGTGGCTGGCACCGCTGGACCTGAAACCGGGCATGAAGCTAGACACCTGGCACGAACTGGCAATGTACGCAATAGAGGTGCTGGCTTGCCCGGCAGCCAGCGTTATGTCGGAACGCTGTTTCAGTGCTGCCGGAGGCATCATCACAGATCGGCGTATCCGCCTCTCCACAGAAAATGCAGACCGTCTGACTCAAATTAAAATGAATCAATCCTGGATTGGAAACGACTACGCAACACTCCTGGACCCCAACCAAGTAACATGACCGATGAACATCTGGGATGGTTTAGCGTTTCCGGTCCCTGTTTATTGAACCTCTCATCTGTATTACATTTATGACTGCATGGCGGCAAAAAGCATTGCTGCTATATCCGCACGCTTTTTGTCCTCATGCAAGGCCTGGGTTGTTGTGTCTCACAAAGCGTGGCCTTCTCCTCCTGCGCCTCCTCCTGTTCCATCACGTGTGCTGCTGCTGCTGCTGCTGCTGCTGGGTTACCGTTGCCGGTCCCTGTTTATGGAACCTCTTATCTTTATTACATTTATGACTACATGGCGGTACAAAGCATGCTATCCGCACGCTTTTTGTCCTCATGCAAGGCCTGGGTTGTTGTGTCTCACAAAGCGTGGCCTTCTCCTCCTGCGCCTCCTCCTGTTCCATCACGTGTGCTGCTGCTGCTGCTGCTGCTGCTGGGTTACCGTTGCCGGTCCCTGTTTATGGAACCTCTTATCTTTATTACATTTATGACTACATGGCGGTACAAAGCATGCTATCCGCACGCTTTTTGTCCTCATGCAAGGCCTGGGTTGTTGTGTCTCACAAAGCGTGGCCTTCTCCTCCTGCGCCTCCTCCTGTTCCATCACGTGTGCTGCTGCTGGGTTAGCGTTGCCGCGTGGTCCCTGTTTATTGAACCACTTATCTTTATTACATTTATGACTGCATGGTGGTACAAAGCATGCTATCCGCACGCTTCTTGTCCTCATGCAAGGCCTGGGTTGTTGTGTCTCAAAGCGTGGCCTTCTCCTCCTGCGCCACCCTCCTCCTGTTCCATCACGTGTGCTGCTGCTGGGTTAGCATTACCGGTCCCTTTTCCTGGAACCTCTTATATGTATTACATTTATGACTGCATGCCGACAAAAAGCATGTTACCTGTGCAAAGAAAACAGACATTTCCCGCATTTAAAAGACAGTTTTCCCTTTGAAACTTTAAAATCGATTTTCTCAAAAACTATAAGCTCTTTTTGCTAAAAAAATTTTTCCTCTTGTACCCACTCCCAAGGTGCACATACCCTGTAAATTTGGGGTATGTAGCATGTAAGGAGGCTTTACAAACCACAAAAGTTCGGGTCCCCATTGACTTCCATTATGTTCGGAGTTCGGGTCGAACACCCGAACATCGCGGCCATGTTCGGCCTGTTCGGCCCGAACCCGAACATCTAGATGTTCGCCCAACACTACCCTTAGCGCACTTAGGGTGCAAAAAAGTGCCACACATGTGGTACCGTCGTACTCAGGAGAAGTAGTATAATGTGTTTTGTGGTGTATTTTTACACATACAGATGCTGGGTGGGAGAAATATCTCTGTAAATGACAATTGTTTGATTTTTTTTTTTTACACACAATTGTCCATTTACAGAGAGATTTCTCCCACCCAGCATGGGTATGTATAAAAATACACCCCAAAACACATTATACTACTTCTTCTGAGTACGGCGATACCACATGTGTGACACTTTTTTGCAACCTAGGTGCGCTAAGGGGCCTAACGTCCTATTCACAGGTCATTTTGAGGCATTTGGATTCTAGACTACTCCTCACGGTTTAGGGCCCCTAAAATGCCGGGGCAGTATAGGACCCCATTTTAGAAAGAAGACACCCCAAGGTATTCTGTTAGGAGTATGGTGAGTTCATAGAAGATTTTTTTTTTGTCACTTTGTGAAAAAAAAACAATACAAATCAATTTCCGCTAACTTGTGACAAAAAATAAAATCTTCTATGAACTCATCATACACCTAACAGAATACCTTGGAACCCCTAGGAACCCCAAAAGTGACCCTATTTTAGAAAGAAGACACCCCAAGGTATTCCGTTAGGTGTATGGTGAATTCATAGAAGATTTTATTTTTTGTCACAAGTTAGTGAAAAATGACACTTTGTGAAAAAAACAATAAAAATCAATTTCCGCTAACTGTTGACAAAAAATAAAATCTTCTATGAACTCGTCATACACCTAACAGAATACCTTTGGGTGTCTTTTTTCTAAAATGGGGTCACTTGTGGGGTTCCTATACTGCCCTGGCATTTTACGGGCCCACAACCGTGAGTAGTCTGGAAACCAAATTTCTCAAAATGACTGTTCAGGGGTATAAGCATCTGCACATTTTGATGACAGGTGGTCTATGAGGGGGCAAATTTTGTGGAACCGGTCATAAGCAGGGTGGCCTCTTAGATGACAGGTTGTATTGGGCCTGATCTGATGGATAGGAGTGCTAGGGGGGTGACAGCAGGGGAGGACTGGTCAGGGGGGAAGGGGGGGAGATTTCCCCCCAGGCTGTCTCTCATTTAATGATTTAGGGCTGGCACTGTGCCTGGTGAATTCAGGTTTTTGTATAAGGCAATGTGAAACACTAGGCTGAATGAGGGAAATAAACGCCCAATTACAGAGCAATTACAGGGCGGGCAAGCTAGTAAATATACACAGCATGATACAGAGCAGAGGCTTGCCTGCAGGGTCCGTGGGAAAAAATCTGTCTGGTCTCTCACCATTGTTAACTGCATGTGCACAGCTTCATATTGTCTAGGTTGAACAGTTTTCGACCATCCCTAGACTCCAGAAGGGCTGCTTGCAGGACTTGTGTAAGAGATAGAAACTCCGACCGGGGGAGGGGGCGGTGTCATTTATGCCTTACCTGTCACGCTGTCCCTTGAGTGTCCTTGCTGTATTTCCCATGTGACTACCGGCATATAGCACGTGGGGCACGTGTGTGATGTCATTTGGGCTGGGGCTGCCGTGAAAACGGGCCTCTAGTTTGTGTTTTCCCCCAGGCCAAAAGGTCCCAGTCCTCCCCTGAGCAGCACAGTAGTAGTAGCACAGCGTCATAGTGCTGGCCAAAAAATTAAATGCACCCGGCGACCCGGGCAGTGTGAACGCAGAGTGTAGTAGCGACTGAGTCAGGAGGACAAAGCGGGCGGTCAGTTCAGCAGCAGCAGCACAGTAGTAGTAGCACAGCGTCATAGTGCTGGCCAAAAAATTAAATGCACCCGGCGACCCGGGCAGTGTGAACGCAGAGTGTAGTAGCGACTGAGTCAGGAGGACAAAGCGGGCGGTCAGTTCAGCAGCAGCAGCACAGTAGTAGTAGCACAGCGTCATAGTGCTGGCCAAAAAATTAAATGCACCCGGCGACCCGGGCAGTGTGAACGCAGAGTGTAGTAGCGACTGAGTCAGGAGGACAAAGCGGGCGGTCAGTTCAGCAGCAGCAGCACAGTAGTAGTAGCACAGCGTCATAGTGCTGGCCAAAAAATTAAATGCACCCGGCGACCCGGGCAGTGTGAACGCAGAGTGTAGTAGCGACTGAGTCAGGAGGACAAAGCGGGCGGTCAGTTCAGCAGCAGCAGCACAGTAGTAGTAGCACAGCGTCATAGTGCTGGCCAAAAAATTAAATGCACCCGGCGACCCGGGCAGTGTGAACGCAGAGTGTAGTAGCGACTGAGTCAGGAGGACAAAGCGGGCGGTCAGTTCAGCAGCAGCAGCACAGTAGTAGTAGCACAGCGTCATAGTGCTGGCCAAAAAATTAAATGCACCCGGCGACCCGGGCAGTGTGAACGCAGAGTGTAGTAGCGACTGAGTCAGGAGGACAAAGCGGGCGGTCAGTTCAGCAGCAGCAGCACAGTAGTAGTAGCACAGCGTCATAGTGCTGGCCAAAAAATTAAATGCACCCGGCGACCCGGGCAGTGTGAACGCAGAGTGTAGTAGCGACTGAGTCAGGAGGACAAAGCGGGCGGTCAGTTCAGCAGCAGCAGCACAGTAGTAGTAGCACAGCGTCATAGTGCTGGCCAAAAAATTAAATGCACCCGGCGACCCGGGCAGTGTGAACGCAGAGTGTAGTAGCGACTGAGTCAGGAGGACAAAGCGGGCGGTCAGTTCAGCAGCACAGTAGTAGTAGCACAGCGTCATAGTGCTGGCCAAAAAATTAAATGCACCCGGCGACCCGGGCAGTGTGAACGCAGAGTGTAGTAGCGACTGAGTCAGGAGGACAAAGCGGGCGGTCAGTTCAGCAGCAGCAGCACAGTAGTAGTAGCACAGCATCATAGTGCTGGCCAAAAAATTAAATGCACCCGGCGACCCGGGCAGTGTGAACGCAGAGTGTAGTAGCGACTGAGTCAGGAGGACAAAGCGGGCGGTCAGTTCAGCAGCTCAGAAGGAGGACCATGGCAACTTACTGGTAGTAGTACCATAACACCAAAAAATTAACCAAGGTAGGCACTAGGCAGGTAGTAAATGTCTTTATAAAGGCAGGCATAGTTAACAACAGCACATGCAGCAGCCACTTCATGTCCCCCTGTGTCCGACAATAGGGGCCAGGAACTCACCTTCCACCCAAGCCTGGTTGATTTTCAGGAAGGTGAGTTTGTCCACAGAGGCGTGGGAGAGCCGAGAGCGCTTCTCTGTGACCACGCCACCGGCCGCACTAAAGCATCTCTCTGAGAGGACACTGGAAGGAGGGCAGGATAGGAGTTCCAGGGCGTACTGGGAAAGCTCGCTCCAGATGTCCAGTCTCTTGACCCAGTACTCCAAGGGGTCCACGGGGCTGTCGGTGTCATTGAGCCCGCTGGATGACCCCATATAGTCAGACACCATGGTGGTCAGTCGTTGCTTGTGCTGGTTGGTGGTGGATGCTGTGGCGGGCACCTCTGTTCTGGGCTGCTGCACTGCATACAGGCTCTTGCTTAGGCTCTTCAGGTCTCCGGGGCACCAGTTGCTGCTGCTGCTGCTGGTGGTTGTTGTTGTGCTGCTAGTGGCAATGGTAGGCACCTCTTGCTGGCTTGGCAGAGCAGTTACAGTGGGGGTGGAATGCTGGGGGAATGCTTCCAGTAGTCTGCGCACAAGGGCCTCCTTCAACTCCCTTGTGCGTTGCTCGGTGGTGGATGGCGTCATTAAGTCTCCCAGCTTCCCCTTCAGACGGGGATCAAGCATCAAGGTAATCCAGATGTCCTCCCTTGAACGCATCTGGATCACCCGGGGGTCCCTGCGAAGGCAGCGCAACATGTGCACAGCCATGGGAAACAAGTGGGCCCTGCCAGCAAGATCTTCCTCGTCCTCGCCATTGTCCCATAACGCAAGCCTGTCCTCTTCCTGTGCCATGTCATTGTCCTCCTCAAACCGCCATCCACGTACAACGCCTGCTGCACTCTGCTCCTCCTCCTCCTCCTCATTCAGGTTAGGGACCTCCAACTCTTCCACTACCTGCTGTGAGCCCTCCTCTGAGCTGGACTGTGCTGCCATCTGCTCCTGTTCTTCCAACTGCCTCAGGGCTTCATCCCCACGCTCAATTAAATTGTCCATTGCCTGCTCCAGTAGACAAACCAAGGGCACCCACTGGCACACAGAGGCCCGCTCCTCACTGACCATCTTGGTTGCCTCCAGGAAGGGACTCAGCACCAGGCATACTTGCTGCATCAGTGTCCACTGAGTGGCAGTAATCATGGGGACTTGCAGGTTGCTGGGGACACTTGGGTCTAGCATGTAGGCCCTAAGAGCCAGCCTGTGCTGACACAGCCGCTCCAACATGGCCAGAGTCGAATTCCAGCGAACTGGCATGTCGATGATCATCCGGTGTTGTGGCCTTCCATACTGCTGCTGTAAGGTGGACAAGAGTGCAGAGGCAGTGGCTGACAGGCGGAAAAAGCGTACCACCGCCCGGGCATCCTGCAGCAGCTCGCTCATCCCCTGGTAGGTGCGCAAGAAGCGCTGCACCACAAGATTGAGCACGTGGGCCAAGCAGGGGATGTGCTGGAGGTTTCCCTGCTGCACTGCTGCCACCAGGTTGGCCCCGTTATCGGCTGCCACATACCCCACTTCCAGGCCTCTGGGGGTCAGCCACCTCCGCTCCTGCTTCCTGAGGGCGGCCAGGACGTTGGTGGCCGTAAGCCTCTCCTTCCCCAGGGTCACCAATTTTAAAAGGGCTTGGCAGTGCCGAGGCTTGGCGCTGCTGCTGCCGAGGCGGGCTTGCTTTCCGGGTGCTGAGGGAGTGTCGTGACAGGACCCTTCTGCATCCCCCCTGATCCCGCGTGGTGGCACCACTAGCTGGGCTGATGCGCTCTTGTCCTCCCTCCCTTCCATCAGTGTCACCCAGTGGGCCGTAAAGGACAGGTAGCGACCTGTCCCAAATCTGCTACTCCACGAGTCCATGGTCACGTGGACCCGCTTGCCCACAGAGTAGTCCAGGGAACGGGCCACGTTTTCCACCGCAAACTTGTGGAGTGCTGGGATCGCGCTCCTGCTGAAATAGTGGCGACTGGGGACTTGCCACTCGGGGATGCCAAATTGGAGCAGCGTCCGCATGGCGCTCCCCTCCTGCACCAGGGAGTAGGGAAGCAGCTGTGATGCCATGGCCCGGGCCAGCAAGCCATTTAGTTTGCGGATCCGCCTGTGGCTTGGAGGCAGAGGCTTGGTCAGACCCTGAAAGGTGTCGCTCAGCAGGGTCTGACGACGCTGGGATGCAGGGGAGACAGAGGAGAGAGACGAACACTGGCTGCCAGCCTCAATGTCTGTGTCCTGAGCAGCCGAGGTGGAAGAGCGCTTGCGTGCTACTACTGCTGCTGCTGTGGGGGATTCACGACCCTGAGGGAGGGAGGATGCTGCTGCGCTGGTGGGCCTTCTGCTCTCAGGAACCCCTGCCAGCAGTGCCTGCTTCCTCTTAAAGTCCGCATACTCGCGGCAGTGGCGGCTTCTCAGGTGGCCCTGGAGGGATGAGGTACTCATCTTGCTCAGACTTTTCCCACGGCTCAATCTTTTGCTGCATAACCTGCACACCGCATACCTTTTGTCATCAGTACATTCCTCAAAGCAATCCCACACTGGTGACTTTAATTTACTGCGGCCCCCACTAGCAGAGGGTGCAGCGGAGCAATGTGTGGTAGTAGTTGCCGGGGGTTGCATGGTGGTGGTGCCGGCTGAAGCAGTGTCCTGTCTACTTCCTCCACGCCCACTGCTGCCAATGCCCCTGCCCCTGCCTGACATATGGCGATATCCTTGCCTAGGCCGAGGTGACTCGTCATCCTGCTCTGACCATTCTTCCACGGACTCAGCAGGCTGCACATAGTTAGGGTCCACAACGTCATCATCAGCAGCATCATCATAATCCAGCTCTTCCTCTGACTCCCCCGCCTCCTCTTCTGTCCCTACATCCCCAGACACAGACCCCTCTTCTTCATCACCAGAACTCAACAACGCTTGTGATTGTGGCCCGATCTCAGTCTCTGCCACATCAGTCCCCAGTAAGTCCTGTGCTTCTTGCATCAGCAGGTTCCCAGATGCCGGACTGAGGGACAGAACGCTGTCATCCTGGGAGGGCTGCTGACCAGTGGGTGCTGGGGTGGATGTCACAACAAGCGTGGGATGTTGGCTGCTGCTGCTACTGCTTGGACTGGTGCTCACAGTAGAGGTCTGGGAGGAAGTCATGATGTCCATGAGTACGTCAGGTTCCATTTGCTCAACCACCACACGGGGACCAGAAACTTTAAAATATTTGGACAATGGCGTCCGCTGACTCGGCCCAGGCTTTGCTGCCCCCTTTTCTGCTGCATCACGACCACGTACAGCTGGGCGTCCTCTCCCTGGACGTGGAGCAGTCCCAGAAGTGGCTGAGGCAATTGAACTCCCTTTCCTCTCACCCCGCGAAACCCTGCCAGACATGTTGCTAGAAATGAATCACTGGATGCAATGGGCACAGTACAAGGTCACTGAAGGATGCAGTGGGCACAGCACAAGGTCACTGAAGGATGCAGTGGCCACAGTACAAGGTCACTGAAGGATGCAGTGGGCACAGCAGTGGGCACTGGATATACAACTAGGTCACTGAAGGATGCAGTGGCCACAGTACAAGGTCACTGAAGGATGCAGTGGGCACAGCAGTGGGCACTGGATATACAACTAGGTCACTAATGGATGCAGTGGGCACAGTACAAGGTCACTGAAGGATGCAGTGGGCACAGCAGTGGGCACTGGATATACAACTAGGTCACTGAAGGATGCAGTGGCCACAGTACAAGGTCACTGAAGGATGCAGTGGGCACAGTACAAGGTCACTGAAGGATGCAGTGGCCACAGTACAAGGTCACTGAAGGATGCAGTGGGCACAGCAGTGGGCACTGGATATACAACTAGGTCACTGAAGGATGCAGTGGCCACAGTACAAGGTCACTGAAGGATGCAGTGGGCACAGCAGTGGGCACTGGATATACAACTAGGTCACTGAAGGATGCAGTGGGCACAGTACAAGGTCACTGAAGGATGCAGTGGGCACAGTACAAGGTCACTGAAGGATGCAGTGGGCACAGTACAAGGTCACTGAAGGATGCAGTGGGCACAGCAGTGGGCACTGGATATACAACTAGGTCACTGAAGGATGCAGTGGCCACAGTACAAGGTCACTGAAGGATGCAGTGGGCACAGCAGTGGGCACTGGATATACAACTAGGTCACTGAAGGATGCAGTGGCCACAGTACAAGGTCACTGAAGGATGCAGTGGGCACAGCAGTGGGCACTGGATATACAACTAGGTCACTGAAGGATGCAGTGGCCACAGTACAAGGTCACTGAAGGATGCAGTGGGCACAGTACAAGGTCACTGAAGGATGCAGTGGCCACAGTACAAGGTCACTGAAGGATGCAGTGGGCACAGCAGTGGGCACTGGATATACAACTAGGTCACTGAAGGATGCAGTGGCCACAGTACAAGGTCACTGAAGGATGCAGTGGGCACAGCAGTGGGCACTGGATATACAACTAGGTCACTGAAGGATGCAGTGGGCACAGTACAAGGTCACTGAAGGATGCAGTGGGCACAGTACAAGGTCACTGAAGGATGCAGTGGGCACAGTACAAGGTCACTGAAGGATGCAGTGGGCACAGCAGTGGGCACTGGATATACAACTAGGTCACTGAAGGATGCAGTGGCCACAGTACAAGGTCACTGAAGGATGCAGTGGGCACAGCAGTGGGCACTGGATATACAACTAGGTCACTGAAGGATGCAGTAGCCACAGTACAAGGTCACTGAAGGATGCAGTGGGCACAGCAGTGGGCACTGGATATACAACTAGGTCACTGAAGGATGCAGTGGGCACACAAGGATGTCACACTGTGTAATGAGATGCTCATATGCCAGCGAGCGAGCGAGCAGTGGGCACTGGGCACGGCACAAGGTCACTGACAGAATAATTGAACAGCGCTGGCAGAGGGTGGCGGCGCCGGCGGTGTGACTGGCTGCCTGCAAATAGTACAAGTGTATAACTGTCACTGGAATATACAAGTGAACACTGCAGCTGCACTAACCTGCATGCCTGCACTCTACACACAGATAATCCCCACTCCCACTACACTGCAGCACTGAACCTGCCTGCACAGCACTACACACAGTTAAATAATCACTAGACTCCCACACTCCCACTACACTACACTGACTACAACTAACTACAGCAATCACTCACTGACTAGCTAACTGTGTACAGTATAAGAGCAGTGTTAGCAAAAAAAACGCTTTGTTTTTAACACAATAAATGCACTTGCTCAAACAACAATGGCCTGGAGATAATCCTCTCAGCACCACAGTCTAACAAGGACAGAGCTTTTCTATCATGGCCGCCGCTTTATATTCAGGAGGGGAGGGCATAGCTCCCCTCCTGTGATTGGTTGCTAGGGCCTGGCTGGGGCACTCTGATTGGCTTGCAATGTGTCACTTCCGCATAGTTTGACGCATTTCCGCAAACCACGACTTCAGCCCCGGGTTTCACGAGCGTGAATGCGGATTTCTGTCTGCATTCACGCGAAGCCGAAGTAGATTTTCGTGGTTGAAAATCTATTCACGGATTTTCGTGTCCGAGGCGGAATGCGTCAAAATGGTCGTGAATCCACGCATAAGCGTGATCACGACCTGGCGGTGAGCACCACTGCTGGCTGGGCTTTCACATACTGAGGAATTACAAACAAGGGCAAAGCTGTTTGCAGGAAGAAACGAGCAGCCTGAAACTTCAGTGCTTGAGAACAGGGGGAAAGAAACACACAAATGATCTCTTGAGATTCAAAAGGAAGGGTGTATACAGCCTGATTGTGTATGGATGTATTTTCTATGTGTGGACATACTGTACATCAACCTACTTCCTGGTTTGGTGGCAATTTTGTTTGTTTATAAACAAACTTTTTAAAACTGTTTTTAACCACTTTTAATGCGGCGAGGAGCGGCGAAATTGTGTCAGAGGGTAATAGGAGATGTCCCCTAACGCACTGGTATGTTTACTTTTGTGCGATTTTAACAATACAGATTCTCTTTAAAGAATTTGCAGACCTCAGGCAGTGCTTTGATTTACCGCAACAATTTTTCTATAGATACCTCCAACTTCGGCATTGTGTGAGGACCCAGTTCTCAGGCCTAGCAATAGTATATTCTGAACACCCACTTATTGGTATACTAAAGACGCAGGGTATGCAAGGGTTGATTTCTTCTCTATATACATATTTGATACAAAGTTTATCACAATCATACTCTGACAAACTTAAAGTGGACCCAAACAAAAATACAAGATTTCAGAAATAAAATCTATTTTCTAAATTATAATAATAAATAGCAGCCTTTTTTCCGCTGCATGATGACAAATATAAAATATTTTACATTTATTGGAGGAACCCCTCCCTTCCTTTCATATTGCCGGAAAATAATTCCGGCAAACTGGTGGAGTAGGTGGTGTCTGGCAATGGAGGAATTGCTAATGGCTGCCACCTGTATAACCCTAGTTATGGAAAGAGAATGGTGAAAAGCATGCACTGAAATGCTCATAGGTTTGAAGGAGTGTTTATTTATCTTTGTATGTGTCAGAGTGGTGCAACTAAATATTTTGAATTAAAAAAAATGTTTGGTTTGGGTCCACTTTAAAGTGAAGTGGGATGCCTATATTCTAAATATGGATGAAGAAGAGTGGGAGGATGCACTAACCTCTCATACACAAGCCTCTGCAGCCGCACAGAATAAATTGATACCAGCAAGCATACCTTACCCCTAAGCGGCTAGCTAAATTTAATAGGCAATCATCTTCTAACTGTCCTAAATGTAATGCTAGGGATGCTGATTTTTGGCACATGATATGGGAATGTCCCCTTATACAACAATTCTGGATGCAAGTAACTAGGCTATTGTCAAAGGTTCTAGAAACACACATAGATAATGTACCCAAGCTATGTATCTTAAGTTTAATGGAGGAAGGCCTTGTTAATAAATTCCAGAAAATCTTGCTCAGAGAAACCTTATTTATGGCCAGAAAGAATATAACCATGGACTGGATGGTGCCTTCTAATCCAACAGTACAGGGATGGTTGAGTTTGGTTAATGTTACTTTGCCATATCAAAAATTGGTATATCTGCATAGGGCGGGATGTCCACAGAAATTTGCAGCTGTTTGGAATATGTGGTCGAGTTCGCATGTAACTAACGGTTCCATATAAGACCTATTCTTTAAGGTATGTAAGAGCAGGGGCGTAACTAGAAATCACGGGGCCCCCTGCAAAACTTTGAATGGGGCCCCCTCCCACCTTCTCTCTGTGCTCAGACTCTTTAAGCATTACAACAGGACACAGCACTTGGGGAGGGGTAAAGAGGCTGGAGGTAGAACAGGCTGTACAGAAGACCCTGCTGCACACTGAATGGGGACTATCTACAAATCTTTCTCTGCAAAACTTTGTATGATTCCTTATTAGTGGCTGAGCAGATGCAGTCATTAGAACAACTGAAAAAAGAGCAGAACATTTTTTATCTCCTTGCCCTTAGTTGTCAGTCTGTCAGGACAGGGCCCCTGTGTCTTCTGGGGCCCCCCTGCGGCTGCATCCCTTGCAGGGTCTATTGTTACGCCACTATGTAAGAGATATAATACTTTTATGGCAATTCAGATGGAAACATGGATGATTGGTGGGAAGAGGAGTGACTGGTCTAATGTTAATTTGGTTTATAGTTATGTTATGTTTTTTTTCTTACCCCTTTTGTTAAACCTTGCTGTGATACTACTCATTGCTATTTCTATATTATATCTGGATGGTGTGAACGCGGTGTTAAATATCTAAAGAAACTTTTGTTAATATGCAAAACCAGTATCTGTGAATTAAAACAGTAATTATATGTTATTCAAGCTAACTGTAGCACTGTTTAATGTACTTGTAGTATTGATACTATCCTGTCGGTTTCTGATGTATAATACTGTCTGAATAACATGTTTGTATTATCTTTTCTTTAATAAAGTGTTTAAAAAAAATTGCAATTAAGCATCGTAATCGTAATGTGAAATTTCAGAGAAAATCCGCAATTAATTTCGTATGCAATCGTAGTATTTTAAAATTTCGCTGAATTTTCACGTATTTCGCATCATTTTGTGCCGACTTTACGGGTTAATAGCATAGTCCCCATACATGTTATTGCTACCAAAACTGCTACATATGGTAAGCAGAATTTTGGGTATGATTCACAAAAAGAATTTTTCAAAAAGACCTTGTAGTTTTTGAGAGACTCAATTTTAAAAATGCAAAGACAAATGGTTTTTAAACTGTCATTTTTCTAAGTTTAAAAAACATTTTTTACTTGCATTTTTAAAATCGAGTTTCTCAAAAACAATAAGGTCTTTTTGCAAAAATGTTTTGACTTGTACCCACGATTCTCCTTAACATATGTAGCAATGTTGGTGTCAATAGCATGTATGGGGGCTTTGCTATTCACTGCTAAAGTCAGCAAGAAATTACACAAAATTTTACAAAATTGTATGTGAAATTACGAATCACTACACGAAATCAATTGAATTTGCAAATAGTAATTAAGTATAAGCGTAATTGTTAAAATTTACGTGAAATTTAGCGAAATCGTAATTTGTTGATTACGATCATCACTACCAGGTAAGTATATGTAATGTAATCTTTAACGTTTCAGCTCGGATGTCCTTTAAAAGAACAAATTGGCCTCAATTCACTAAGTTCATGCTGGAGATAATAAGGCAAGAGAAAACGTTCCACCACACAGTGAGAGAGTTATCCTATCTCTTCATTCCTTAAGTTACCTCCTCTGTAGTTAATTTACCTCCTCTGTAGTTAATTTACCTCCTCTGTAGTTATTTTCACACACAGTTAATAAACAGCCTGTCTTTAACTCTGGATTTATTTTAAGGATTGAAGAGTTAACTTAAAGACAGAAGAGTTAACTTTAGGTTTGCCTGAGGTAAAATTGTTCCTGAATACTACGTGCCTCATCACCAAGGTAACAACTCTAGAAACGTTATTAAAGACAGGAGATAAGCTTAGTGAATTGAGGCCAATGGCCTCAATTCACTAAGATCATGCTGGAGATAATAAGGCAAGAGAAAACTTACCTCCACACAGTGATAAAGTTATCTTATCTCCTCATTCCTTAAGTTACCTCCTCTGTAGTTAAGTTGCCTCCTCTGTAGTTAAGTTACCTCCTCTGTAGTTATTTTCACATGCAGTAAATTAACAGCCTGTCTAGAAGTCTGGAGTTATTTTAAGGATTCAAGGGTTAATTTAAAGACAGAAGAGTTAACTTTAGGTTTGCCTGAGGTAAAATGTTTCCTGAATACTACATGCCTTATCACCATGGTGATAACTCTAGAAACGTTATTAAAGACAGGAGATAAGCTTAGTGAATTGAGGCCATTGTCTGCTTTTAAGCTAAATTGTTTTGCCGTCTTTTACTGTGTCATACCGTCTTTCCCCGAATTTAAGACCTCCCCCTAAAGTAAGACACCCCATATATATCGAGTATGCTCGAAATATAAGACATCCCCCTAATAAAAAAACTAGTGGCAAACCTGTTCCTGTTCGCTTGTCCGCCAGCTCCCTTTACCTCCCCTGCTCTTGCTGCTGTTCCCTCGTTAAAGTCCGGGAAGCCTCTGCCTATTCCTGTCATTAATCACACCGCAGATTAGTGGTGACTCGCTGTGAAAGCAGCTACAGGAATGTATCCAGTAACAGTGCCGCCCTACACAGGAAGTGGTCTCTGTTTACTTCCTGTCGGCGCTGTTACCGGATACATTCCTGTAGCTGCTTTCACTGCGAGTCACCGCTAATCTGCGGTGTGAATAATGACAGGAATAGGCAGAGGCTTCCGGGACTTTAACGAGGGGGACAGCAGCGAGAGCAGGGGAGGTAAAGGGAGCGGACGGGCAAGTGAGCGGGCGGGCAGGTGGTGTGCATACTGACAGGCATAAGGAGGGACAGCAGCAGGAGTAGGGGAGGTAAAGGTAGCGGGCGGGTGGGCGTAATCTATCTGGCTACCACCATAGAATTTAAGACCTCCCTGAAAATAAGACCTAGCACAAATTTTGAAAGACAAATTAATATAAGACAGTGTCTTATTTTCGGGGAAACACGGTATCAGACAGTGCTAAGGGTTGTGGCTGCATATATAAAAAATTATTTTTTGTCAACAAAAACTACAAACAATTACCTTAAGCTTAGAACTGTACTTGGCTGGCGGAAGTGCTTGTGGCCAGGATTGAGCGCTTTCCAACTGCGCATGTTCAAGTTCATGAACTGCACATGCCCCTCCTACCCCCCACCCTTCCCCGGCTACCGTGTGGTGTAAAATCTCCCCTATCCCGCTGCTGTGACTCCCGGTCTCCTCTGTTGTCACCCGTGTGTCTGCCGTGGCACCGAGCACTACCATGTGACGCATGTGAGATATCGCCTGGTGCCACACGGGGGTGTCGAAGAGGAGGCCAGGAGTTTCAGCAGCGGGACAGGTGAGATTTTACACAGCATTGACACTGGGGGGACATTTACACTTGGAGGTGGCCAAGAAGGTAGAGTCCATTGCATTTTTTGGTTGTTGCTGTACTGAAACGCTGTTACATGCGATCAAGCTCTTTGCTGCATTTCAGCATGGTCAAATCATTGATCAGGCATGCTTGTTGCAGCATAGGTTTTCATCCAATTCAATAAAATGATAGAATCAGATGGTTGATTGAACTGCAAAATCGATAGATGTATAGCTACCTTAAAGCGGGATTGTCAGCCATAAAATCTAAATCCATTTACCTACTGCACTGTGTTTATTATGTAGTCTACATGCAGTATGCATTACAAGCATTCCAATATAATCATAAATGTGTCTTCTGTAATGAATCTTATCTCAGTCAGCCTGACTCTATTCTGGTACATTGCCTAGGAAAGGGAAGCTTGTTATCTCCCCTCTTACATTCCTGCTCCTCTGGCTGAGGGTCGTTCAGTGTAACAGGAGGCTGAGAAGGGAAATGCACCTCAACCCTCTGCAGAAGCTGCTGAAATATGATCTATACTGTGTTCACATGTGTTTACAAAGCAAGCTTGATATGACAGTGCAGTTTCTAGGAGTAAAAAAGAGTAAGGGAGAAAATTACATCAGGATTGGCTTCAGTCAGAGCCAGTAAAGATGGAAATTGCCTGGAACAGTTTTCTCTTTATTTACTAAATAAAATTCACTAAAATCAAAATGTGGACAGTACAATACATATGTTATGTAAGTATAACAAGTATTTATCTACTTATATATGTGTTGTTTTTCCTGGGATAGTATGGCTGTCCCTGCTGCTTTAAAGAGGAACTCTACTGAAAATAATGTAATAAAAAGGTGCTTTATTTTTACAATAATTATGCATAAATGATTTAGTCAATGTTTGCGCATTGTGCAATCTTTCCTCTTCCTGATTTACATTCAGACATTTACCACATGGTGACATTTTTACTACTGGCTGGTGAAATCACTGGAAGGAGATGCTGCTTGCATTTTAGGCAGTTGGAAAAAGCTGTTATTTCCCACAATGCAACAAGGCTCCCACAGTGTGATGTCAGTACCTCAGGGCTGTGAGGCGCTGACATCACATGTGGGAGGAGTTTTACCACAATATCAGCCATACAGAGCCCCCTGATGATCCGTTTGAGAAAAGGAAAAGATTTCTCATGGGAAAGGGGGTATCAGCTACTGTTTGGGATGAATTTTAATTCTTGGTTACGGTTTCTATTTAAGACCAAAATCACACTCCTTATTGTTTTTTAACCATATTATTTATTTCGGTGGCTCCAGCTTCATCGTTGAAGCTGAAATAATGTTTTGCGTGAACCCTCAGAATGTGTAGAGCTAAACGGAAGGGACTGTATGGTTCTTTCTTATCCCACCGCTCATAAAAGTTTCCCTTGCAGCTGAGTTGAATGATGTGGGCTTTAATAATGATATGTGGTCCTCTTTGCAGCTAATACAATGTTGGGTACATGAGGCACACAAACTGCTACAGTAAAATACAGCGCAGCGCCCCAGCTAATATAATACAGTGTTTTTAAGACATTATGCACAGTTTTCAGCCTGCGATGAATATTTCACTCAACAAATGTATGCACCGAGAACCTTTCAACAAGCTAAAGAAGAAAGGTCTAATTTCTCAAAGTGGCAGATACTGTAAAGTAAATTATAGCTTTAATATAAGGGTTGTTTTTTTTTTTTTTTTTGTTCATAAGAACCACTAAACAATATTACAGTTACATGGTCCTTTCAAATTCGGAAAGGTCAAATTGACTGCATGCTTTTTTCTAAAGAAGTTAAACATATACTTCTATTGTATTTTTTTTTTTTAATCTAAACTTGAACTAAACTTTCTTACATTTTGACTCCATCTCTGCCATGTTTTGCATATCTAAATAGCTTTGTTTTACTCTGGTGCATACATGTCAAATTTCAGCCTGCGGGCCAAATCTGGCCCTCAGAGCCATTAAATTTGGCCCCCAAGTGGTTTCCCCTCTTTGCATTATGTGTATGTGTGTAGCCCACTCTAGACCACCAGGGAAGATATATTGGAGGTGATACCTAGAATACCAGGGAAGCCTCGTGGGGGAGGTAGGGGAAAGCACTAAACACTAGGGAGCTGTATCGGGGAGAGTGGGGGCCTCTAGACACCAGGGAACTGTATAGGGGAGGGGGGGCCTCTAGACACCAGGGAACAGTATAGGAGAGGGTGGGTGCCTCTACACACCAGGGAACTGTATATGGGAGGCTGGGGGCCTCTAGACACTAGGGAACTGTGTAGGGGAAGGAACAGCACTAGACACCAGGGACCTTGTATAGGGATTGGAGGGGTGCCATTAGACACCTAGACATTGAGGTTGGCCCGTGACTACGTCTCAGTGTGCAATTTCGGCCTGCTTTGTATTTGAGCTGCTCTAGTGAAATATTGTCACACTTTCCTGGCCAGAGCTATAGAGTCTGCTGTCTTTGTTTTATGGGGCGGCCATGCTGCAACATTGAAGTAAACCTGCAACGAAAGGGTGTAAAAGTTTTATACATACCTGGGACTTCCTCCAGCCCCTTCCACTCAGATCGCTCCCATGCCGTCCTCCTCCGCCTCCTGGATGCTCCGGTAGATGCTCTGTTATCTTCTGACATTCGGGGCCAGTCAACGCAGGCACAATCCACCGGCGTACACTCCCCTATCTCGCTGCCGCGGCTGGGAGTGTTTTGCGCCTGCACAGTAGTACTGCACAGGCACAGACCGCTCCTGGTGGCGGGAATGTGGTGGGACAGGCATGGGCAGGCCGCACCTGCGCAGTTTGTCCCGGCAGGCGAAGCTAACAGGGCATTTACCAGAGCATCCAGGATGCTCATCGCGGATTAATCATGAGTAACCATGGTGGTTACTCGTGATTCAAATTAGCTTTAATTGCCGCAGCTGAGTGGTTAGATGCGGCGGGCTTAATTACCCATAATGCTGCTCTCCGCGCAGAGTTTCAAGGGGCTTGCAAGCGTCTAGTGGACGCATTGCAAGCCTCGGTATGGAGCACTTCCTGCTTCAAGCTGGGCAGAGAGCGGCATTATGGGTAATTCCGCTGAGTGGAGAGCAGCATTATGGGTAATTAACCCCGCCGCATCTAGCAGCTCAGCTGTAGCAATTAAAGCTAATTTGAATCACAAGTAACCACCGTGGTTACCCGTGATTAATCCGTGATGAGCATCCCTGTCCAGGAGGCAGAGGAGGACGGTTAGAGAGTAATCTGAGTGGAAGGGGCTGAAGGAAGCCCCAGGTATGTATAAAATGTTTACACCCTTTTGTTTCAGGTTTACTTTAAGTTACATTCAGATCTGATGTTGGTGGGCGAGCCTGCAGCTGCTACAGACGATAAGGCTGGGTACACTGGCTAGAATATTATCACGTGACATAATCATTTTGTGATAACCTTCGGTGAACCTCTTAATGTCAGTACAGTTGCACTGACGGCAGGTGTACAGGTGTACTCTAATGGTGTGTAAACCAAACTGGCAAATTTGGGCGTCCTCAGAGATCCGGGGCACTTTTGGGCACTTTAGCCGGAAAATGGGTGTGGCCACACACACACCCAAATGTGGGTGTGGCCATGGGTGGAGTCAAATTTTCATGCACTTAGCAGTCTAAGTAGGCCTGCTCAGCAAAATGTTGGATGAAGCCCCCTCTCCATTAATAAAAAAAAATGCAGCATGTTACAAAAATAGGCAGTGTCACCTAAACATAACTAGGCAGAGTTACTTGGCTTCTGTGCTGGCTGGTCTTGCCTTCTGCTGGGCGGGCTGGCCTGCCACCAGGTTATCTGGCAGTCCCCAATAGCATTCCCTGACCTTCTAGTGGACCCCCTCCCATCCCATGCTCCCACAGGCCTTCTATTGAGGCACCACAACTTCCAGCATGCCCCATAGAAGAACCACAGCTCCCTGCATGCCCCCATAAAGGCATCACAGTGCCCAGCATGGCACCACAGTACCCAGTATGCCCACATAGAGGCACCACAGAGCCCAGCATAACCTCAATTTATGCACCACAGCTCCCAGCATGCCCGCCATTGAGGCACCACAGCTGACTGCCTGGGGGACATCCGGGGCACCCCAGAATAGATCCGGGGCACATGCCACTGATCTTTGGGGCTAGCAACGCCTCTGGTGTGACCATAGACTCTAATGTAAAATAGTGGCTACAAGGTGCTAAACCAGAAATTTAGGCGGAGGTTATACAGTGGCTTGCAAAAGTATTCGGCCCCCTTGAAGTTTTCCACATTTTGCCATATTACTGCCACAAACATGCATCAATTTTATTGGAATTCCACATGAAAGACCAATACAAAGTGGTGTACACGTGAGAAGTGGAACAAAAATCATACATGATTCCAAACATTTTTTACAAATAAATAACTGCAAAGTGGTGTGTGCATAATTATTCGGCCCCCTTTGGTCTGAGTGCAGTCAGTTGCCTATAGACATTGCCTGATGAGTGCTAATGACTAGAGTGCACCTGTGTGTAATCTAATGTCAGTACAAATACAGCTCCTCTGTGACGGCCTCAGAGGTTGTCTAAGAGAATATTGGGAGCAACAACACCGTGAAGTCCAAAGAACACACCAGACAGGTCCAAGACAGGTCAGGGATCAAGTTATTGAGAAATTTAAAGTAGGCTTAGGCTACAAAAAGATTTCCAAAGCCTTGAACATCCCAAGGAGCACTGTTCAAGCGATCATTCAGAATTGGAAGGAGTATGGCACAACTGTAAACCTACCAAGACAAGGCCGTCCACCTAAACTCACAGGCCGAACAAGGAGAGCGCTGATCAGAAATGCAGTCAAGAGGCCCATGGTGACTCTGGACGAGCTGTAGAGATCTACAGCTCAGGTGGGAGACTCTGTCCATAGGACAACTATTAGTCATGCACTGTACAAAGTCGGCCTTTATGGAAGTGGCAAGAAGAAAGGCATTGTTAACAGAAAGCATAAGAAGTCCTGTTTGCAGTTTGCAACAAGCCATGTGGGGGACACAGCAAACATGTGGAAGAAGGTGCTCTTTTCAGATTAGACCAAAATGGAACTTTTTGGCCAAAATGCAAAACGCTACGTGTGGCAGAAAACTAACACTGCACATCACTCTGAACACACCATCCCCACTGTCAAATATGGTGGTGGCAGCATCATGCTCGGGGTGTGCATATCTTTAGCAGGGACAGGGAAGCTGGTCAGAGTTGATTGGAAGATGGATGGAGCCAAATACAGGGCAAACTTGGAAGAAAACCTCTTGGAGACTGCAAAAGACTTGAGACTGGGGTGGAGGTTCACCGCGTACGTTAAAAAAGGGCGCCGGGAAAAAAGGGCGCAAGCTTTTAAACGATAATCATGAATAACGTTTAAAAAAAATTGTGCTATATTTCGTTTAAAAATAATGTTTTATAAAGTTATAAATCATTAAATAATGTGTATGAAATCGGCAATTTTAAAAATGTTAATCATCCCTGTTTAAAAAGTGAAATTTATAATAACGTTTTATAAAACATTAATAAGAATTTTACTAAAGCTATACCTAACCCTACTCTCACACAGAACCCTCCCTGTACCTATCCCTAACCCCTAGACCCGCCTGTTGGTGCCTAAACCTAAGACCCCCCTGTTGGTGCCTAAACCTAAGACCCCCCTGTTGGTGCCTAAACCTAAGACCCCCCTGGTGGTGCCTAAACCTAAGACCCCCCTGGTGGTGCCTAAACCTAAGACCCCCCTGTTGGTGCCTAAACCTAAGACCCCCCTGTTGGTGCCTAAACCTAAGACCCCCCTGGTGGTGCCTAAACCTAAGACCCCCCTGGTGGTGCCTAAACCTAAGACCCCCCGGGTGGTGCCTAAACCTAAGACCCTCCTTGTGATGCCTAAACCTAAGACCCCCCAGTGATAAGCATTAATAACGTTTAAAAAAAAATATGGTGCGGTTTTTCGTTTAAAAATGTTTTTAAAAAAAATTGTACGGTTTTTCGTTTAAAAGTAATGTTTTAAAAAATATTGTACTGTTTTTCGTTTAAAAATAATGTTTAAAAAATTATAAATCATTAAATAATGGGTAATCATGAGAAGCAGTTATAAAACATTAAAAGTCTCCGGGCGCCGCTTTTAAAACGTTATTTTTCTCTGGCGCCCTTTTTTCCTGTTGGGCGCCCATTAAACGATATTTATTATGGGAGTGAATGGCGGCGCCCTTTTTGTCCACCTGCCTCATGCGCCCAAGTTTCCTGCTTCCAGGTTCGCCTACCAGCAGGACAATGACCCTAAACATAAAGCCAGGGCAACAATGGAATGGTTTAAAACAAAACATATCTATGTGTTAGAATGGCCCATTCAAAGTCCAGATCTAAATCCAATCGAGAATCTGTGGCAAGATCTGAAAACTGCTGTTCACAAACGCTGTCCATCTAATCTGACTGAGCTGGAGCTGTTTTGCAAAGAAGAATGGGCAAGGATTTCAGTCTCTAGATGTGCAAAGCTGGTAGAGACATACCCTAAAAGACTGGCAACTGTAATTGCAGCAAAAGGTGGTTCTACAAAGTATTGACTCAGGGGGTTGAATAATTACGCACACCCCACTTTGCAGTTATTTATTTGTAAAAAATGTTTGGAATGATGCATGATTTTCGATCCACTTCTCACGTGTACACCACTTTGTATTGGCCTTTCACGTGGAATTCCAATAAAATTGATTCATGTTTGTGGCAGTATTGTGACAAGATGTGGAAAACTTCAAGGGGGCCGAATACTTTTGCAACCCACTGTATATCCACTTTAAAACATGGTTAAGGTTAGGCATCAATGAGGCTTATTTTAAGGTTAGGTGTTGGGGGGAGGGGTTAAGATTAGGCATCGGAGGGGGGGTAACGGTTGGGCGGTGGAGCAGGAGAGTTAAGGTTAGGCATCAGGAGGGGTGTTTTAGGGTTGGGCATCGGGGGAGGGGTTAAGGTTAGGCGTCGGGGGAGGGGTTAAAGTTAGGCATCAGGAGGTTAAGGTCAGGCGCCAGGAGGGGTTTTTTAAGGTTAGGCATGGGGGTGGTGGTTAGGGTTAGGCATCATCAGCATGAGGGGTGGTTAGGTTGAGGCATCGGTAGAGGGAGGGCTCTATGTAAGAATAAGGTTAGGTTTAGCTGTAGTTAAATATTGGTTTTAATTTGCTGATATTTTACTATCCAGATTTGTACTGCAAAATAGTAGAATATCTGTAAATTTACTAATATTCTACTAGCAGCTATTTTGGGTATGAGTAATTATGATAAGGTTTTATTACAAATAGTACTATAATTATGGTATTTTGCACCTATTTTTCCGCATGTCCTTTTTGCAAAGACGTGTGAACACTTATCCAATTTTGATTGGTCAATCACTGACCAGTGACCAATTTTACCACCTCCACGAAGTGTGAGAGGTATGACGTACACAACCTGTTCACTGTTGCTATGCTTAATCTATAAAGAGTTGGAGGGTTTTCCTGAGTAAATTGTTGAAACTTTTAAAAAGTGTAGACATTTTACTGCAATAAATCTGCAGTGTGCTTACTTCCTGCTTTCATGGGAACAGAGTTACAGAGTACCCAGCAAGCTCATTGTGAACCAGAACTCCTAGGAGTGCGCAAGGGGCTACAATGGGCCAAAAAGCCCTCTTACTAAAATGCTATGGAAAACAAAAATTTGCTTTCCTAAAACAGAAAGTATTTGCAATAATTCAGGTTGGAGTGAACTTTGAGATTTCTCCCAGTGCATCTCTGCTGAATATGCAAATCACCCATTGTTGTCCCCGTAAACTGGCCACACCTCCAGATCCGCTGGAATGCAATAATGTGGCAGCTTGTTAATATTACAGAGCATTTTAGTAAGAGGGCTTTTTGGTCCATTGTAGACCCTTACACACTCCCAGGAGTTCTATTTCACCATGAGCTTGCTGGTTAGTCTGTAACTCTGGGTGTTTCAAGTCCTACTCCATAGAGTCACATTAATCCATGCCATGCACTGATGAGGATCAACCAATCCGAAACAGTCTGTATTCATGTTGGATTAGTGTGACTCTGTAATATTAACAAGCTGACACATTATTGCATTCCAGCGGATCTGGAGATGTGTTTAGCTTACAGGGTCAACAATGAGTGATTTACATATTTCAGCAGTGATGCATCGTGGGAGACATCTCGGCGCTCACTCCAACCTGAATTATTGCAAATACTTTCTTTTTAAGAAAGCAAACTTTTTTTTTTCATGGAAGCAGACAAAGGGCTTGATTCACTAACCGGTGCTAAGCCGGTTAGTGTGTTCTAAGTGTTGGTGTGCGCAAACCACTGCGTTAGGTGGTTTGCGCCCACACAGTCGAAACAATCCCGCTCACTGCGAGCGCAGCGCGGGTAATAGTGTGCATTGCTGGCTTTTCAAAGTAGCACCTGATGCAACGAAAATGACGCATCGGGTGCCCGTTAAGCAGCGCTATGATGCGCCACTTCGGGGGCATCCGATGAGCCATTTTCGTCGCACCAGGTGCAACTTTTAAGGGACAGCGGGTGCAACGTTATTGTTGCACCGCACACTAAGATCGGCGCACCCACGCGCAGTGCACGAGGCAGCGCGCAAAGTAGGTTTGCGCGCTCTAGGGGCCAAAAAGGGTAAATATCCTGTTTACACATTCGCTGTGTCTGCCAAGGCCTGAAGAATTTTTGTGCTGACACAGCTGAGAGATCAAACTACACTTGTGATTACTTACAGATGAAGGGGAATTAAACAGGCTCTTCTGCCTAAAAACACACAGGGTGTATTTCTTTCAGTTCCACTTTAAAGTGGTCTGGAACTCTGACATACGGTAACATTCAATAAAAATGTGTTTTCTTACTTTGTATTACTCATACAGTTACCATATTTGCTTTTGTGCACATGTAATATTGTCTGTTTACAAATTACAAGTTTCCCAAGTGTAGTTTTTCTTACCCTGAAAATTGGCTTTGCATTTTATTCTTTTTCTATTATAACTGCTTTTTATTATATAATACAATCTTCTAATGAGCTATTCTAAACTCTGTGTGTGCCTGAAGCAGGGGCAGTTTCTCAGAGAGTGTTTGTTTACATTCCAGTGTTGATACATTTGTGTTAACAAGTAAAAAAGATACTGTTATCTCCAGTTTGGATGTGGATTTGAAGCTGAATAGCAGGAGAAAGTGCTTTGTTTAACCATTTCAGTGATGTCCTGCTAGAATTTTTTTTCTCGGATAGTAGCTTTCAAGTTGTGAGGAATCTTTTAGAGCAAAGTAGAAACGCTGGCTTTCAGACCACTTTAAGTTATTGTAAGTTCTGCCTACCATTCCATAGCGGCAACAGCTGAGCTGACATAACTAGACAGATCCATTTACATTCCCTTTTTTTTACATAGCAGAGTTCTACCTTATCACTAGCTTTTCTGCAATCAGAGGCTTTGTACATGAAACTTTGAACAATAAATATGCAGAGAATAAAGCCTGCTGATATTGTATATTGAAGAACTGCAGCCAGGCAGGCAGATCTCAGTGCTGCTGGTAATGATATTAATCAGGGAAGGCCTGGTGTGGGAACAGAAATTACTGCCCCACCTGCTGCTTAAACCGTTCTGCATGTGTGAGCCCCTGGGCAGCGAAGGCGCTGTGTTGTTGGCGGAACAGAGAGGAGGGAGCTCTGCGCTGCAGAACACACCTCATTGATCAGAGGGTAATAAATGTGATTGTATCGGCAGCCACTGTGGGGAGATGCTGAGCAGTGACAGGGATTAGCCTTTTTGTTTTGTGTGTTGGCCGCATTCCAAAGTAAGCGGGAATGTCCTAAATCTTTTATGACATCATCACATGCTGAGGGACATTTAGAGTAGGGAAATTTGCTAAGGATTCAGTGGCGTAGCTAACGAGCTGTGGGCCCGGATGCAAGTTTTACAATGGGGGCCCCCTAAGCACTTTATACATAACCATTGATATCAAAACCGGAAACAGTAAATTCGGGCGCCTGAGGCTAGTGGACAAATCGGGCGCCGCCATTCACTTCTATAATAAATATCGTTTAATGGGCGCCCGGTAGGAAAAAAGGGCGCCGGAGAAAACTAACGTTTTAAAAGCGGCGCCCGGAGACTTAATGTTTTATTACTGTTTCTCATGATTACACATTATTTAATGATTTATACATGTTTAAATATTATTTTTAAACGAAAACCAGTACAATATTTTTCCCAAACATTATTTTTAAACGAAAAACATTACTTTTTTTTTTTATACATTATTTTTAAACGAAAACAATTACAGGGGGGTCTTAGGTTTAGGCACCAACAGGGGGGTCTTAGGTTTAGGCACCAACAGGGGGGTCTTAGGTTTAGGCACCAACAGGGGGTCTTAGGTTTAGGCACCAACAGGGGGGTCTTAGGTTTAGGCACTAACAGGGGGGTCTTAGGTTTAGGCACCAACAGGGGGTCTTAGGTTTAGGCACCAACAGGGGGGTCTTAGGTTTAGGCACCAACAGGGGGGTCTTAGGTTTAGGCACTAACAGGGGGGTCTTAGGTTTAGGCACCAACAGGGGGGTCTTAGGTTTAGGCACTAACAGGGGGGTCTAGGGGTTAGGGGTAGGTACAGGGAGGGTTACTTAGGCACCAACAGGGGGGGTCTTAGGTTTAGGCATCAACAGGGGGGTCTAGGGGTTAGGGGTAGGTACAGGGAGGGTTACTTAGTAATTTTTTTTTTAAACGTTATTATGCGTTTCATTATTTAAACGAAAGATTAACGTTTTTACAATTGCCGATTTAATACACATTATTTAATGATTTATAACGTTTAAAACCATTACTTTTAAACGAAATACATTTTTAAACGTAATCCATGTTTATCGTTAAAAACCCGGCGCCCTTTTTTCCCATCGCCCCTTTTTAACGTACGCATCAAAACCTGCCAGTGACAACTACAGTGTCAGAGGTGCAAGAAGGGGATGGGGAACAGTTTGTTAATGATTACCACTATTAAAAGTATCTATAGAAGTGATTATTATGAGCACAGGACCAATAGAGAGCTAATACTGCAGTTGAGGGAAGGCTCAATGATGTCATCTCCTTAGTTACAGTATTCGGATTCGTATATCCGCCGGATATCCGCGGATATTCGGATAAGTGACCAAATATTCGCAAATAGCTATCCGGATTTGCTCAGAAATCCGGAATCCGAATCCAAATCGGATAGCTGAAAAAAGATCGAATATTCGGGTTACTCGGATATCCTATATCCGGGTGAGCACCACTGCTTATGGGCACTCGAGTCAAAAAATGGGTGTGGCCATGCACTGTAATGTGGGTGTGGCCATGAGTGGAACTAAATTTACATGAACATAAAGTGAACCTCCGGACTAAAAATCTACTCAGCAGCACTGAAAAGGCTTGGTGTTTCTTTAACAGTTTCACAGCATCAGAACTTTGTTTTTCTTACCCAAGCCTCATTTTTAGCTGCATTTTTAGCTAAGCTCCGCCCCATCAAAGAAAACTGCCCAGGCTTTTTTCCCTGATGCTGTGCAAAGCATGATGGGATTTCCTATGTTGTTATTCACGTTGCCTAACAGCTGGGAGGGGTGATCAGCACACAGGACATTTGGAACTGTGTCTCATGCTCCCTGTCATCTCCTTTCAACCAAAAAGATGGCTGCCCTCATGAAATCAAACATTTGCCTGTTCTTTTAAAACAGGGTGGATAAGAGATTATATTACCTATCTATTTTAATTAACATAACTAATGTAACTTAATGACAGTATGTTTGTTTAGGCTGGAGTTCCCCTTTAACAGTGGTCTAAGTAGGCCTGCCCAGCAATATGTTAGATGAAGCCTCCCTCTCCATTAATACAAAAAAAATGCAGCATATCACATAAATAGGCAGTGTCACTTAAACATAACTAGGCAGAGTTACCGGGCTTCTGTGTTGGCTGCTCTGGCTTTCTGCTGGACTAGCTGGCTTGCCACCAGGGCCCATATGCAATTCACTTTTTCACCTGAGCTTTCACCTAGGAGATCATTTTTCACCTTCTATTTAAAATAACTTTCCAGCACTTTTCAACTAAAAAAGTACCAAAAAGTAAAAGAAAAAGTACTATCACAATTATTTTGGGCATTTTCTTGCTTTCTGGTGGCTTAAAATGCAGCATTTTAAGTTTAAAAATATCACCCAGGAGAATTGCATATGGTCCCAGGTATCTGGCAGTTGCCCATAGCATTCCCTGACTAAAATCAAGCAAACCCTTCAACGTGCAGGCTTACCGATTTTCCAACAGACCCAAATTATAAGGTCTATGCTGATGATTTGGTCACAGTGACAATCTGTCCTTCTCTATGACCCCCCTTGGGTATCACACCGTCAGCTGTTTTAATTCAAATGGCACAGTAGCTCCCAGCATGAAGACAACAATACCACAACAGATCTAAGTGTACTCCATTAAAAAGCAAGCTTTATTATGTATAAAAAGCATGTCCAGTACTTACATAAGGGCCCTTGGGACAGGGACCCTCAGAAGACAATCACGTATCAAATATCAGTGGGGTGCCGTCCTCCCATCTGCCATCCGTTAGCCCAACCGGTTTCGCTATTGCGTCATCAGGGGCTTGCATTCCCTGACTGTCTAGTGGACCTCCTCCTATGTTCAAATGGGCCTCCCCTACTCCCAGCATGCACCCATGGAAGAACCACAGCACCCTGCATACCCCCACAAAGGCATCACAGCTCCCAGCATGGCACCACAGCACCCATTATGCCCACATAGAGGCACCACAGCACCCAGCATACCCCCGATTGATGCACCACAGCTCCCAGCATGCTCGCCATTGAGGCACCGCAGCTGACTCATCCTGGGGGACCTCCGGGGCACCCTAGAATAGATCCGGGGCACGTGCCACTGATCTTTGGGGATAGCAATAAGAAAACATGTCTGATCTGAGTCTTTAATTGCACAATGCATTTCTCTCTGGTGAATATTTACACAAAACTCCAGTTAGCTTCTCCCCCCATTATTATTTATGACTACAGTGTAACAGAAATCGGATGAAAAGAACATTTGTACGCTATCTCATATTACAAAGCATATTTCCTCGGTCCACGGAGAGCGGAAAAAGATTAAGCTCCGACCCTGTTTTTAAATCTTTATCTCGCTATCGAATAGTTCCAGCCCGGCTGGCAGGACACAGGGGCTCTCATTGTCTGTTATTGCGAATTTATGGGTGCCCGGGGGGGAAATGCCAACATCTGAGAGATGGAAATCCGCGGGGTACCGTAGCATCCGCCGTCTCAGACGCTGATATACAATCGCTTTATATTTTCCTGCAACATCTGCAGCAACCGCAGTGTCTTCCCGTCCAAATAAATTCCTCTCCCCGACCCCCGCTAAACGCATTTCGTCATCTGCGAATCTAATTTTACTTGCACGGCGGAGTGCAGGATCAAATAAAAATATAACCGGGCAGATAGGATACAGAGCGTTAGCGGAGCGATATGACAATCACCTTGCCGTAATGCGTTTATGTAAACAATTCACATCACTTGCAACGACTCCTTAGAGGGATTCTATTATTAAGAAATATTTTAAAATTGTATTTAGGAGATCAAAGAGACGCAACCTTTTGTAGCGATTTTCTCTTGGCTGACAAGATAATTAAATATAGTCGAAGGAGACAACTTATTTAGGAGTCGGAAATAAGTTTTTCATTATGTACAGAGTTTAAATCACAGTATAAAAGTCACCTTGTCCGTGGGGAGTTTGTCGGAAGCAGTTTTGTGCGAGATGAAGTAGTTTGGGAGGACTGTAATGTTTTTTTTTTATTTTTAACTTTTTAGTATTCTGACCTGCGTACATAAGTAAAGACAGAGGTGAGTATTTATCATCTGGGACAAAACAAAGATTTAAACTCCTCCCCAAAGATATTAAAATACAACTAAAAGGATAACAATGATAGCACTCAGATGCTACAATGTTTATTTTGAAATTCAGTGAGTCAGTTTTTTTAGGGTGTGTGGGTGTGGCTGCTACAGCTGCCTTGATTGCATCATCACACTACTCAGACTGCACGGGGAAGGCACAGACTGAATCGCTCTGAGAAGATTGCAGCCTATAGCACAGACAGTCAGTGGTGCAGTCAAGTGCCTAGCATTTGGGCTGTCGAGCCAGGTACTTTACAAGTGATTTATTTTATACAGAACTGCACTTCTGTATTATACAAACTACTTCTGCACATGGTAAAGTACTAGGTATGGCAGACTTTGTGTTGCTTGAAGTAAATGAATAATGCATACAGATAAGTAACTGGGCATTCTCTTCATCTCATCTGAATTGAAGACGCCACTTGGACTAGTGATGCATTGTCTTCTAAAGCACAAAAAGACATTCAATTGAAATTTAAAGCTGTGAATGCTAGCCCTATCTGACATATATACAGTTACATAGTTGGGTTGAAAAAGACATAGGTCCACTGAGTTCAACCTGAAAATAAGTTACAACATACAGTACGTATCTGATGATCTAGAGGAAAGCAAAAAACCCTTATAAGGCTTGGACCAGAGATGAGGGGGAAAAATCCATCCCGACTCCAGATGGCAATTAGATAAAATCTCTGGATCAACACCACTGGGCGCATTACGTTATAGCACATGGGGTGCATGTGAGACTTCACATACATGATAACTGCACAGATTTGTATCATTTGCAAAAATAGCAACATTATACTACTTCATCTACTAGGTCATTAATAAATAAATGGAAGAGCACTGGACCCAGTACTGACCCCTGTGGGACCACACTGCTAACAGTCACCCATTTTGAATATGATCCAGTGACCACAACTCTGCTTTCTATCCATTAGTCTGTTCCTTCTCCGTGCACACAGATTCTTCCAGAGTTTTTGCATCCTCAACTTCTGCACCAGACTTATGTGGGGGACAGTATCATAGGCTTTGAAAAGTCCAAGTATATCACATCAACAGTATTCCCAACAGCCACCCTGGCATTCATCACAGTATAAAAGCTGAGCGTGTTAGTCAAACAAGACCTGTCCTTAGTAAACCATACTGATGCTAGGAAATTAGATTATTCTCTTATATGAAGTCTTGCATAGCATCACTTAGGACCCCTCAAATAGTTTGCACACAGCTTACAGGCCTATAATTTCCCAGATCTGATTTTTTTGTGCCCTTTTTAAAAAAAACATGGCCTGTATGCCAGTCTGTTGGAACTATCCCACTTGAAAGAGAGTCACAAAAGATAAGACAAAGAGGTCTTTCTATAACTGAACTTAATTCCTTCAGCACCCGAGGATGCATGCCAAATGGGCCCAGGCAGGGCCGGTTCTAGACTTTTTGCCACCCAAGGCAAACTTATGAGGATGTCAGGGGACATCAGAATGTTCCAAAGAGTGTGAATGAATAGTTTGCATGGAGATGATTATATTGTTGATACATGGTGTATATTTAACAGATATATGGGAATAAACGCTTTGTCTTTTTACTAGGAACAGTATTAAATAAAATGTGAAACTTTTCAATAATCCAGCACTCCCTATATACTTATTTTTTCTAACAAATCTATTTTTGTGGGTTGGGGGGGGGGGGGGGTAGCCCGACATTTAGAGGAAGCAGCAGGACCACAAACAGCAGCGCCTAATCAGCTCCCATACAACAGACCCTCCAGTTTTGATATTATTTAGTCTTTCCTTCACTCCTTCCAGGGGCGGACTGACAACTCATGGGGCCCCTGGGCAATAGGAGGTTATACACCTGCGAGCCACACCCATTTGCACGGCAGAGGTGTAGATGCCTCCACTATAGGTAGCCAGCCAGTACAGTTACCCCCAGTATAGATGAGATAAGTAGGTGCCCGCAGTATAGGTTAGATAGGTAGGTGCCCGCAGTATAGGTTAGATAGGTAGGTAGGTGCCTCCAGTATAGGTTAGATAGGTAGGTGCCCCCAGTATAGGTTAGATAGGTAGGTGCCCCCAGTATAGGTTAGATGGGAAAGTGCCTTCAGCGGCAGAGGGATCGGGCATAGCTGTTACAACTTACCCCCCACCGCCAATCCCCCGCAGCCTCTATCTTCTTCCTGTCCCAGCGTCATGTTGGTAGCAGCGCCCCCTGTGATGACATGCAGTTACATCATCACAGGGAGGTGCTGTAACCAGCACGACGGATGCTGGGGAGAAAAGAAGAAGATAGAGTCTGCGGGGATCAGTGGCAGAAGGTGAGTTGAATCAGCTATGTCCACTCCCCCGGTGCTGTGCCAACCTTCCCTGCCTCTCAATCGCACGAGGGGCGGGCCCCCCACTGACTAAGGGCCCTCGGTCCATGTCCAAGTGCCCTAGTGGTCAGTCCGCCCCTGTTTTTATGTTAAGTATTTAATAGTAAAATTAGAAGTCTTGTACCCCACCTTCTCTAATATGCAACAAAGATGTTTCCCTTGTGAAGACAGAAGCAAAGCAAGCATTCGGTAACTCTGCTCTACTTCGGTCATCCACCATTGATTTCCATACAGTCCACTTTTTTTTTCGAGTTGATATACTTGTAAAACTTTGGATTTGATCTGATATCCCTAGCAATTTTTTTTCAGCTTAAATGTTTGCCAGCTTTTTTACAACTTTTATTGCACTCCTTATAATTGCTTAGTGCAGCCTCAGTCCCCTCCTGTTTTAAGACCTTATAAGCATACCTATTCAGCTTAATTTTATCTCTAACCTTTCTATTCAACCATAAAGGCCTTTTTTATTTCTAGAAGTGTTGTTTCCGTATGGGATATATTTACTAAAATATTCATTGAGAACATTTCCCTTCAGTGTCGCTTCCTAGTAATATACTATCCCAGCCCACCAAAGTTAGTATATCCCTGAGATTATTAAACTTTGCTTTACTAAAATCGACTTCGGCAAATGCAGATTATCGATTTTGCGGATTTCCGATTTCCTTAGAGGCTTCTTTTGGTCATTTTTTTGCATTCTTTCATTGGCTAAATACTTCTGCGTTGAGTCTGCATTCTCTGATTGGTCTAATGCTTCCGAGTTCTGTGATTGGGCTAAAAGTTGTGGTAATGCGATATTTCTGCATAAATCTGATTTCTCATTTCTGTTTTCCGATTTCCCAAGAGTCTCTTTTTGGATAATAATTTTGCATCGTTTGAATTTCCACATACTTTCGAGTTGACTCTGCATGTAATGTGGTATTTCTACAAAACTCAGATTTCGAAATGCCAATTTCCGATTGGAAATGCAGATATTTAAATCCCGCGAAATCTGAATGAGCATCCCTATTTACTTAACACAGTGTTTTTTAAAACAAAGAACAAACAAACAAAAAAACTTGCACTTATGACCCACCTACAAGTTCATGATTTGTGTAATTCTACATTTAGTTAAAGGGACTCCGAGCACCTCTCATGGGCATGCCTTTAAGACTCCGACCAGTACATGCATACCTTTCTGTAGCTTGTGCTCTCCTCTTTCATTTGAAGCCTGAATCGCTGTTCTATACCAAATAATTTCTGTTCGATTTCAATTTAAAAATCGCGGCTGCCATCTTGGCTATGTTATAACACCCCTGTCTTCTCTGTTATCAGTGAATGAAGCAGGAAGAGGAAGTGACACGCATGGCCATTGCAAGAGGCTCCTCCAGAGGGGTCATAGCATGACTTTGTTGGAAGTCGTCTGGCTTAAAGGCATGCCCATAAGAGGTGCTCGGAGTCCCTTTAATCCACCTAGGTGAGACAGAGACACTAATTACCCCCTCTGTGCATATGGGAGGTTACCTGCAAAATATGCACTGTTGGTGGGTCTAGAGGACATGTTTGGGAAACAGTATTTGAAGTGTATTATGTGTCTATGAGGCTGTAAAATCCGGTTCACATTTGCGTTAGAGTGGCAAACGGATCCGTGAAAACGGATCTGGTCACCGGTCAATCGGAACCGTTTTCACTCCATTTAAATTCCGCTGCTTCTGCTCCGTTTCCCCACATCCCCCCCCCCCTCCACACCCCCACTTCTGAAGTGGATTTTTCTTCTGATAACGGCCCGTTTCTTCACTAGCGTGAAGAAGCGTTCTGTTTTCTCATTTCCCCCAATGCAGCACTTCAGATTCCGTTTCTGTTCCGCTGGGCTAAGTGGTCCAGAGCAATTGGTGCAGAATCAAAGTTGCGGTCCGTTCAGCGGATCATGCGGAACGGATCCGTCTGAATGGATGGATGTGAATGGATCTATCCATTCCCTTCCGATCTGGGAATGGAATGTTTTTTTACAGCTAATGTAGACTGTGCTTGTAAACTGAACTCCACCACCTAAATCCTCTTTCTCCTCTTGTGGGCACCTCCCATATCTTTCCTAATAAGGGCCTATTCTCGGATACAGTAAAAAATGGCGCGGAGGAAATAATGGCGCACCGTTCTGCCGATTATAAAACGCTATTTACCGTTTTAATGTAAATACATTAAAACGGTAAATAGCGTTTTATAAAACAGCAGAACGGTGCGCCATTGAAAAATGCAGGGAACTAGCAGAGGGGGTCGGGCTGGCAGCGGGGGTCGGGCTGGAGAGGCAGCGGGCAGTGGGCTGGCAGCGGTGTCAGGGTGGAGAGGCAGCGGGCTGGCAGCGGGGGTCGGGCTGAAGAGGCAGCGGGGTGGAGGGAGGATTACGCAGCATGTGTATATTGTGTATACATTACCTTGTCCCGGCCGGCGATCGCTCCTTCACTCCATAGCTTACAGGAGTCCTGCATCCAGCCAATCACCATGCGGCTTCAGTTTCCGCATGGTGATTGGCTGGATGCAGAACTCGTGCAAGCTATGAAGTGAAGTGAAGGAGCGATCGCCGGCCGGGACAAGGTAATGTATACACAATATACACATGCTGCGTAATCCTCCCTCCACCCCGCTGCCTCTTCAGCCCGACCCCCGCTGCCAGCCTACTGCCCGCTGCCTCTCCAGCCCGACCCCGCTGCCAGCCCGCTGCCTCTCCAGCCCGATCCCTGCTAAAAAAATTGAACATATAAAACGATAAATATCGTTGTAATGCAGCGCCATTCTGACACTATTGGCGCTGTGCGCCATTTTTGCCTGTCCCCCCTATTCTCACCAGAACCGCTGCCCGACCACTTCCCAGACCTGACTTGCATGATTTTTTGGACAGCTCATAGACGGAGACCGTAAAGGTCTGGTACCTCCTGGAGCTGTTTCTGATTGTACCGGGCAATGATGTAGGTTTGTGCAAGTTAGTCTTCCTAAAAGACACCTGAAGGCAGAGGGATGTGGAGGCTGCCATATTTACAGGTATTTCCATTTAGATGATACCAGTTGCCTGGCATCCTGCTGATCTTTCATGCATCACTGGCAGTGGGATCACTACAATTCATGGGGCCCTCCAGTGAAACTTTGATGCCCCCCCCCATGTACCCTTGCCTCCCCTTGGTGCTCTTCAAGGCCTGGGGGCCCATCTCACAAGGGTCATAAAACAAGTGTGGCCATAAGGATCTTCACACCCATAACAAGTGTAGCCACAAAAACACCTGATCTGAAGTATAGGCCCCATCATCAGAGGAAGGGAAGGTTAGTAAAATGGGCCCCCACAGCTCTGGGGCCCCCCTGCAATCGCAGGGGCTGCTCCTGTCTAGTTACATCCCTGATCACTGATGTCGGAATCACACACCTGAAACAAGCATTCGGCAAACATATGATCTATATGCTTGTTCACAGGCCCGGATGTACATCACAGGCAGAGCCGGTTTAAGGGGCCCTGGGGCAAACTGAAGCGTCCAGGCCCCCCTGTGTGACCCCCGTGCTGCCATTACCCCACTGCTCTACAGGGCCCTGAAACAACAAGTGTAACAGCATCAATAATCAACTATCTGTCCTTGGGGGCAGCGGCTGCACATCCCGTGCACTCTGAGGCACGCTGTCTCCCTCCTTCTTTATGACCTGGCGCATCATGTGTAAATACAGGCTGTTACACTTGCTGTTTCAGGGCCCTGGGGGGAAGGGGACGGGGAGAGCAGCATTTAGCAGGGTCGGTGGTGTGGGGCCCCCTGCACTGGTCGGGGGCCTCAGGGCAATTGCCCCCTTTGCCTCTACAGCAGCACCGGCCCTGATCACAGGAGCCTATAGGCACAGGTATCCAGCACCCTAGACTTCACCCTCCATGAACCTACAACCCTCCACTGAACTGCAACGAAAGTGTGCTGGCTGTCCCAGCTGTCACTTCGCTCCTACTTACCTTGCCTGTCATAGGCAGCTACAGGTGTCCCTTAGTATTAGGTATCCAGAGGCGTTATTATTAGGGAGCAATAATAACCCCAACCCCCTCCCCCCCCTAGTGGAATGCTGATTGCTGAGAGCTGGGTGAATAACCTCTTATTTACACTCCACTCAGGACTCTGCATTGGGAGGGAGGGAAGCATTCTGGGAGGGGAGTGAGCCACCTTTCCATCATTAGGCGCCTGTAGGCAAGTGCCTACAGTGCCTTATGGTAAATCTAGCCCTGCTTGTTCATGGTCTATGACTACTAACAGTATTTGTGGAGATGGATCAGCGGGACAGCGAGGCAATGTGCATTAGGAAATACATTCGTCAGCCTCCATATTCCGCTCATTCCAGGTGTCCTTTAACTGCTTAAAAATATATAAGTTGCCACCTTATTCTCGCAGGTGTAACCTTACAAACCTTTTTTCTGAGGAGATATTTTATATGCAGCGCTAATAAATTAACAGCATTTCAAATGAAGGGATTGAAGTTGCTACTTGTGTGCGAATCATGCGGATAACATCTCTGACTGACACTCACCCCAAGTGCTGCTGGGAAGTGCAGAGAAACATTTGCATGAAGGATGTGTTCTTTGAAATTGGTCTTCAGCTTAAAGAGACACTGAAGCGAAAAAAAAAAAACCTTCTGATATAATGGGCCATATGCAATTCACTTTTTTACCTGAGTTTTCTCCTAGGAGATATTTTCACAAAATAAAATGCTCTTTAAACCACCAGCAGGCAAACAAATACTCATAATAATTTTTTTAAATAAATGCTTTCTCCTTTTACTACTCCCACATAAGCTTAAATAAACAAACTATGACATTTACATTCATAGGGCTCGATTCACAAAGCGGTGCTAACCCAGTTAGAGACTTTAGGGCAGGGGTCTGCAACCTTTAAGACATAAAGAGCCACTTGGACCCGTTTCCGAAAAGAGAAAAAAACTGGCAACCGCAAAACCATCATAAAACAAATCTAACACTGCATATATTGTTTCTTACCTTAAAGCGAACCTTAAGTCAAGTAAAAAAAATGAGATTTACTCACCTGGGGCTTCCCTCAGCCCCCAGCAGCCGATCGGTGCCCTCGCAGCTCCGCTCCGATGTCCCAGGACCCACCTCCTGGTCGCAATAGCAGCATAGGGGGCGATATACAGGCTGAGAACGCGAACAATCACTCGCGTTCCCATGCCTGTCGGCCGGTGACGGCCAAACCGGAAGTGCTCGCCGGCGGGTCCTGGGACATCGGAGCGGAGCTGCGAGGGCACCGATCGGCTGCTGGGGGCTGAGGGAAGCTCCAGGTGAGTAAATCTCATTTTTTTTACTTGACTTAAGGTTCGCTTTAATGCTATATACAGGATCAGATATGACCCCAATATGCACAAATTGTTATTATTATTTAGTATTTATATAGCGCTGACATATTACGCAGCGCTGTACAGTATATATATGTATATATATATATATATATATATATATATATATATATATATATATATATATATATATATATATATGTATATCTCTTGTCACTAACTGTCCCTCAAAGGAGCTCACAATCTAATCCCTACCATTGCCATATGTCTATATTATGCAGTGTAGGTACTGTAGTCTAGGGACAATTTTTTTAGGGAGAGCCAAATAACTTATCCGTATGTTTTTTTTTGGAATGTGGGAGGAAACCGGAGTGCCCGGAGGAAACCCACGCAGACACGGAGAGAACATACAAACTCTTTGCAGATAGTGCCCTGACTGGGATTCGAACCAGGGACCCAGCGCTGCAAGGCGGGAGAGCTAACCACTACGCCACCGTGCTGTTAGCAGATATGACCCCAATATGCACAAATTGTTAGCAGATATGACCCCAATATGCACAAATTGTTAGCAGATATGACCCCAATATGCACAAATTGTTAGCAGATATGACCCCAATATGCACAAATCCTAAGCAGATATGACCCCAATATGCACAAATCGTTAGCAGATATGACCCCAATATGCACAAATCATTAGCAGATATGACCCCAATATGCACAAATCCTTTAGCAGCTATGACTCCAATATGCACAATCCTTCAGCAGATTTGACCCCAATATGCACAATCCTTCAGCAGATCTGACCCCAATATGCACAATCATTCAGCAGATCTGACCCCAATATGCACAATCCTTCAGCAGATCTGACCCCAATATGCACAATCCTTCAGCAGATCTGACCCCAATATGCACAATCCTTCAGCAGATCTGACCCCAATATGCACAATCCTTCAGCAGATATGAAAAGAAAAACCCATTTACTCACCTAGTCAGAAGACCTCCTGTCCCGACCTCCTTGTGGCGCGCAACTCCCACGATCCTCTTCCTTCCCGACGTCACGTCCTGCTTGCATTACACTGCAGGGCTACGGGAAAATGGCCGCCCGAAGCCCTGCACTGCACCGGTCCGGCGGCCTCACTGATAGGCTGCCGAACAGCAGCAGCACACGTCACACGCGCGCCGCAGCCACTGACACACGCTACCGGAGCCATGGCCTAGGAGCCGCGGCAAAGGTGAAAAAGAGCCGCATGCGGCTCTGGAGCCGCGGGTTGCAGACCCCTGCTTTAGGGGCTCGATTCAGTAAACGGTGCTAACCTACTTAGCGTGCCTCAAGACTTTAGGCGTGTTAACCAGGGTGCTAAGTAAGTTAGCACCGTTTCTAAAATCAGATCACGTGCAAAGTTTTACGCGCATAAACTTTTACGCGCGCAAAGTCCGGTGCGCACGAAACGTTGCATAGGGTTTAATGGCATCGCGCATGTAAACTTTACGCACGTAAAGCTTTACGCGCAAGACTTTCCGCGCAAGTTTATTTTATCACGCCTAAACTGAGTTTAGGCGTGATAAGGGGCTTTTCAGAAGCGTGCTAACAGTTAGCACTGCTTACTGAATCGAGCCCTAGGCGTGATAACCATTGCACCACGCTGGTGAAAAGCCAGTTTAGGCGTGATAAGTTTAGGTGTGATAAGTTTAGGCATGATAAGTTTAGGCATGATAAGTTTAGGCATGATAAGTTTAGAAAAGTTTAAATCGCGCGCAAAGTCCCGCACGCAAAGCAGCGCCATTAAACTCTATGCGAAGTGCACCAGACTTTACTAGTGCAAAACTTTTGATCAGCTGTGCACTGCGGTGCTAACCCAGTTGGTGCTTAAACTTATCATGCCTAAACTTATCACACCTAAACTTATCATGCCTAAACTGAGTTTAGGCATGATAAAGGGCTTTTCACCAGCGTGCTAACTGTTGGCACCGCTTTGTGAATCAGGCCCGATAAGTTTAGGCATACTAAGTTTAGGCGTGATAAGTTTAGGCATGCTAAGTTTAGATAAGTTTAGATTGCGCGCAAAGTCCCGCACGCAAAGCAGCGCCATTCAACTCTATGCGAAGTGCACCAGACTTTGCTAGCGCAAAACTTTTGATCAGCTGTGCACTGCGGTGCTAACCCAGTTGGTGCTTAAACTTATCACGCCTAAACTTATCACACCTAAAAACTTATCATGCCTAAACTTATCACACCTAAACTTATCACACCTAAACGTATCATGCCTAAACTTATCACACCTAAACTTATCATGCCTAAACTGAGTTTAGGCGTGATAAAGGGCTTTTCACCAGCGTGCTAACTGTTAGCACCGCTTTGTGAATCAGGTCCATACAATTTACAAACCCAACTATCCAGGTAGTAATTCTTGTGTTTGTTCTTACCGTCTTATAGTTTTAGTTTGTTTTAGTTTGTTTATTCAAAACAGTTTCTAAAACTTATTAAATTGGGTAATAACACAATTATCTTATTTTACAAAATCTATGGTAGATTAGTAGTATACACAAATTATTAAGATCTCAAGCGTTTATATATAGAAAGCAACTTTTGGGCCTTAGTAGGGTGTCTCTTAAAGAGAATCTGAAGCGAGTATAAAACTCGCTTCTTCTCTTATATTCAGCATGTGTGCCCATGCTAAACCGCCGCTATCGCGCCGCACAATGGGGGTCCCTTACCCCCCAAATCCCCTCCGTCCTCGTCGGGGATCTCTTCCGCAATGAGGCAGGGTAACGGCTATAGCCCTGCCTCACGCGCGTCTGTCAGCGCGTATCTCCGCCTCTCCCCCACCCCTCTCAGTCTTCCTTCACTGAGAGGGGGCGGGGGAGAGGCGGCGATGCGCCGCTGATAGACGCGCTGTGAGGCAGGGCTGCAGCCGTTAGCCCTGCCTCTGGGAGCAGCAAAATCTACGACCAATTTGGTCGTTGATTTTGCAGGGGGGTAATTGGGGGGTAAGGGACCCCCCGTTGTGCGGCGGGATAGCGGCGGTTTAGCAGGGGCACACTGCTGAATATAAGAGAAGAAGCGAGTTTTTTACTCGCTTCAGTGTCTCTTTAAGATAGCCACACACCATACAATTTTTTAAATATCTGTTCAATTTAAGAATTGCAATCAATTTTTCTGACTGATTGCAACATTTGAAAAATATGACCAATGTACCACACAAGTATGTTCAATTTTTCCTCAATTATGATAAAAATAATTGGAAATTCTGACAAAATTGCTAGGGTGTGTATATTAATAAATTGACAATCTAACACACACCATACAATCTTTAGACAGATTGAAGAAAAATATCTGGCATTCTGGATCGATAAAAAATCAAAGAAAATGGGAAATCTGATCGGATTTCTCAGTCGAATGAAAAAAAGCTTTCAATTTTTTCGCGAGATCCGATCGTTTTTATCGAATTGATGTAAAATCGGATCATTTTATTGTATCGTGTGTGGCCACCTTTAGGCCCCAGGCCCCAAAGGATCTGCTCCTAGTTAACATCAGAATGTATGAATCTTCTCTTTCATTATACTACCAAGATATGATGTAAAAGCTGCAAAAGTCTTATATTCATGACTGTTATCCAAATGTTCATGTATATGCACTCTTGGTCAAATATACTGAAGACTCATATATCTAAATGTCTATGACTAATATCACGCACAAAACGGCCATTTGTTATTCCTTTTTCTCTGAAAAAACAAATAAAAATTATTGGAATACCAAATAATGTTTACTGTAATTTTTCACCTACTTTTTGGTACTTATTCCATCGCAAAGTGCTAAAAGGTTATTTTAAATTGAACATGAAAAATTCTCTCCTAGGAGAAAACTCAGGAAAAAACAGTAAATTGCATATGGACCAATGAATTGTATGTGTAGTATGGATAATGAAAAGAACATTAGTAGCGAAGAAAAGAGTCTCATTTTTATTTTCAACTATACAGTTTTGTTTTTTGTTTTGTTTTGTTTTTATAACAATGCATCATTCTTGAATATTTGCAGTTTACAAACTACACTCTGTAACTACGAAAAAAAGCAGAGCTAATGACCCTCTGAATTTTCCTGCAGTGAAACCTTACACAAACAAGAAACAGTGAGAGACCGATTGAGATAAGTGCTTCAGAAAACAGCCCTGTAGCCAACCCAAGTTGGGTCGGAGAGCTCAGAGAAGCTCTTTTGCATAGATAACAACGGAAGTTTCTTAACTCTTCCTGTACTGGTAAGATAAGAGACTCATATTTGGCTACTAATGTTCTATTTCTTATCTGTACTACACATACAGTTCATTATATCCTAAGTTTATTTCCACTTCAAATTCTCTTTAAAGGGGCACTCTAGACATGTATTATAAAATCTTGTGTCTCTAAACATGTCCCCTAAAAGTGAGCCTGTTTTGTTTCTTAACCACTTTATCCACCACTACAGTATATCTATGTCCTCTGTGACTTCATATAAGGCATGAGGACGTATATACGACTTGTAATTGAAGCACAGCTGTGCACGGTTCTGCATTGCTCCTGTGCACCTCCGGCACTATATGCTGCAGCGCCAGAGCTGGATTTACCATAAGGCACTGTAGGCACGTGCCTAAAGGCACCTGAGGATGGAAAGGAGGCTCACTCCCAATCCCAAGCGCCTCTCTCCCTCCTTCCCTATGCAGAGTCCCGAGCTGAGCATAAATGAGAGGTTACTCATCCAGCTCTCGGCCTTCCACTCACCAGATCTCCCTTCAGTCAGGGGCACCACTAGCTACTTAGCACTGAGGATATCTCTGGCTACCTAATGCTAAGAGGCATCTATAGCTACCTATGATGGGCAAGGGACGTAAGTTAGAAGTGACAGCCAGCACACTTGAGGTGCCGTTACGTGTTAGTAGGCAAAGTGTAAGGAGCTAGGACATCTGTGCCTATAGGCTCCTGTGATGTAAATCTGAGCCTGTGCAGCACTAATTGGTGAAAGGGAATATATGTACCCTGAGCTAATAAAATTGATTTTTAACAAACATAGTTTTATTTCCTCAGTTCATAGTGAAAAATACACACTGTAGCCTGATTTCAGAATCAAATATCCTCACCATAAATTGATTGAGACAGGAACATAATTTAAGTTTAGTGATAAACGGTAGAAAAAGCCAAGCAACATTTGTATTTTTTTATTTACAATAGTGGTTTTTAATTTGGAAATTGGAATTGGTAAAACTGAGAAAATAATGTGTTTTTTTTTTTTTCATCTTTTTGCCATTAAAATGCATAGAAAACAAAATTGATTCAGGGTAAAAATGCCATACAATGAAAGCCAAGTTTGTTTTGAAAAAAAAATTTATATTTAATTTAGGTGTCATAAGGTTATTGCTGATTAAATAGTGACATAGCTAAAACGTCAAAACTGCTCTGGTCCATAAGGGGGAAACAAGGTCTGGATACGATCATGCGAAGTGGTTAATTAATCTGAGCATGCATCATAGGAAGTTAAGATGGTACTCTCCAGAATCAGGCAGCCTTGGTGTGCTAATCGATGGGGAGATGAGCTTCAGAAACCAAATCTCATCTGTAGTCAAATATTCATACTTTCATCTGAGGAACATTGCAAAAAATAAGCACCTCATTCCTTTAGAGGATCTTTCAACCATAGTTCATGTCTTTACCACATAACAGCTGGACTACTGCAATGCCCTCTGGAGAATACTCTTCAAGATTGGACTGTTGACATTCAAATCGCTACACAATTCGGGCCCTGGATACATGAAGGACTTGCCGAAACTGCAGCACACCTCTCATAACCTCAGATCAGCAGGTTCCATAAGCCTGGTCACTCCCAGAGTGCTTCTCAAAACCTTTGGAGTCAGAGCTTTCTGTCATGCTGCCCATACCCTTTGGAATTTCCTACCACATCCAGTTAAGACTGAAAAGCCACCTGTTAATCCTGGCATTTGCAGACTTGTAGAATTTCTTTTTCTGTACCAAAATTTACTATTCAACCAATTACTGGTCTGAACCATGCTTATTCACTTTGAGTCCTGTGGGAGAAAAGTACCTAAGGTCTGGTTCACATTAGCGTTCGCTGTCCGGATTCGCCTGATCGGATCTAGACCGTATTCTGTACAAACGGAATGTACATTCCGCATAGCAATGCAAAGTCTATGCGGACGTTCACATGCGTCCGTTCCGTACAGAACGGAGCCGGATCGGATCCGGACTCCAGACACTTTTCCAACATGCGCTATTTTTCGGTCCGGATCATCCGGCCCACGCACCCGACATGCGGCCATGCTGTGCAATGAGAAACAGATGTTTCTCATCACACTGGCAATAGGACCGGATGCTTCCAGCACCGGTCCTATGCCACTTGGGGGGCCCGGATTACACGCCGGTATCCCCCATGCTTGTGGTGCCTTTCTGGCACTGCAATGTATCTAGTTCCGGCTACTTTATTGTAGCTGGAATTGATACATTCCGGATCCGCAACTTGTAGCAACTTGTGGCCACCGTACGGTCTCTTTGCGGCCCCCGGACCCGGACCCCCGGACACTTGCGGACTCGAACCGCAAGTGTGAACGGGGCCTTACAAATGTTTGTTGTTGCTGTTGTCTACTTCAATGTATTGAAGAGCACAGATGGCACAGCAGTATTTGGTCTTATGCAACAGAGATGGATCAACTTACAGGGGTGTAGGGACAGTTTTATCCTTTCAATTGCAAGAATTTCCTCAATTCTGGTAGGGTATTCAAACAAATTACCTTATGTACGCTAATTTACCTCAGGAGGAAATGACATTTAACAATTATTCTGGTAGGTTTTAGTCATGTCTTACCTTAAACGGTAAATTATGAGGTAATTTGCATTCATTTTACCGAAAATAACTATTCTCATGAAATTGAGGGGGCATGTTAGCACATCATTTACCGATTAGTTTAAGACCTGCTGGAGGTAAAGTCAATTTGTATGCATTTTGCAGTTTTTAGTGGAGTTCCTATTCAGGCTGTGTAATAGAAGAGAATAGTAGAAATAAAACTCCAAATATTTACTGGATTTTTTTTATGCCTATAAATTAGTCTATAAATGTACTTTTCATAGGTTGCTACATAATCAAATACACCTCCCACCTCAAAAAAAAAAAACCAAAAATCTTCCAAATATTCTAACTTATGGAAGACAATTAAAGAAGAATACTATTACTTATTTATTGGATGCTTACCACTGAAATACCACATGTTTTACCGCACTTTATGCATTTACCGCACGTTTTATCGAATGTTCGGAAATGCAGATAAATCTTTCAGAATTGCTAAAAAAAAAAAAAAGAGGAAAATGCCACATGAGGTATTTTACCTACAAAAAAATATTTACCTCACATAGCTACCAGAATTGAGGCCAATGTTCTCAAGACTGTGAAGAGGTAAATAATAATAATAATAATACTAATAATCTGAACGTCTGTATAGCGCTTTTCTCCTGTCGGACGCAAAGCGCTCAAGAGCTGCAGCCACTGGGACGCGCTCAGGAGGCCACCCTGCAGTGTTAAGGAGTCTTGCTTTGAACTCCTTACTGAATAGCTACAGACCATAGCCAGGATTCGAACCCTGGTCTCCCATGTCAAATTTCTTTACTACTAATGTTCTATTCATTATCTGTACTACACATACAATTCACTATATCATAAGTATTTTATTGTGCCTATAAATTTAAAAATGCACAAAACAAAAATTGCTTCACAAAAGGGGCTATTTTAGCCCCGTTGCACAGAAAACGATACGTTAGACTTTATAACCTCTTTAGCAGACATTAGAATGACACAGGTGATGAGTATGGTTACGGTATCTGTTTCTCTCCCCTCCCAGCATCCCCTGACCCTTAGCTGGACACTGCTCAGTAATCAGCCCATTACCTTGCAGAGCTGTGTGATCACACTGCCGTGACAGGTCCATTTGTTACTTTACTTGCACTGTACTCCTCGTTCGATCTCTTGCTGCCAATGTTGTGATGCTCCACAAATCAATCCTGTGAATGTACACGCGTTTCGCTCTCAGCCTCGTTAGAACAGACATTCCTCACCGTGCATCGCTAATACACTGCCGGGCTATTTCCTTATACTTTCCTTCCTAAAAATAAAAATTGTAAATCAGCATTTTTTATTTTATTTTTTTTTGTCGATTTGCAGGACAAACAGCTTTGCAAAAAAAAAAAAAAACATGTCTCAACAAAATTAAGTAATAAATAGCCAAAACTTTACTTAGGATTAGGAATATTAAAAAAAAGCTTTTTATAATCTGTTAAAACTGGTACTAAGATGTGGCTAAGAGGTGATCAAGGCATGGATAGTGCAAAATGCGTTGTGATCAGTGGTGGGCCGAAATTTCGCATATGCAAAATTTTGCATCGAAATTTGCATTTATGCATCTTAATCGTAATGCGAAATTTCAGGGAAAATCGTAATTAATTTCGTATGTAATAGCAACATTTCATAATTTTGTGTAATTTTTCACGTAATTTTCACGCAAGTTTGTAAAATTTTGTGCCGACTTGGGCGGTTAATAGCAAACCCCCATACATGCTATTGCTACCAAAATTGCTACACGTGTTAAGGAGAATATTTGGTACAAGTGAAAAAAAAAGAATTTTTCAAAAAGACTTTGTAGTTTTTGAGAGAATGTTTTTTAAAAATTTTTGTTTAAAAACATTTTTTCTTAGCACATTTAAAATTGATTTTCTCAAAAACTACAAGGTCTTTTTGGAAAAAAATTTTTTTGACTTGTACCCAGTATTCTCCTTAACATTTGTAGCAATTTTGATGTCACTACCATGTATGAGGGCTTTGCTATTCCCTGCCAAAATCAGCATGAAATTACGTGAAAATTACATGAAATTTTTAGGCAAAATTACGAATCACTATACGAAATCAATTGAATTTACAAACCGTAATTACGTATAAGCGAAATGCGAACATTTACGTGAAATTTCACGCAATCGTAATTAGCTGATTACGATCATTCCTAGTTGTGATGTCATAGGCATAAGGCCCCGCCCCTTTGTTCTCCAAACTCACCACTGCCAGATGCCTTGACCAGGACTGGAGAGGCCAGCGGCTGGAGTCCAATGCTGAGTGCATTTTTATGGTTTTAGCTGAGCTAAGTAATTTTTCCTTCTTAAAGGAAATATCAGGCAACGTAATAAAAAGATTTACTTACCTGGGGCTTCCTCCAGCCCCTAGAAGCCTATGTGTCCCTCACCGCAGCTCCACTCTTAGCGGGTCTCCTGGGGTCCCCTTTGTAGTAGCTGCCAACACGACAGATTTCGCTGAGATTTTTCCTAGATGATATTTTCACTTTTTATCAATAAAATACACTTAAACCCCCTATTCCCCCCTTCTCCCTTACCCCCCACTCGATTTCTCACTTGTGTTGCCCCCAGCAAGCAAGGAAACACTCAGAATACTTTTGATAGTACTTTTTAGCCTACTTTTTGGTATTTTTTTCATTGCAGAGTGCTAAAAAGTTATTTTCAACATAAGATGAAAAATGATCTTCTAGGAGAAAACTTATGCGAAAAAATGAATTGAATAAGGGGCTCTGGCCCATATGCAAATAACATTTTCTCCTGGCTTTTCTCCTTGGAGATAGTAGTTAGATTAAAGAGACACTGAAGCGAAAAAAAAAATGATGATATTATGATTTGTATGTGTAGTACAGCTAAGAAATAAAACATTAAGATCAGATACATCAGTCTAATTGTTTCCAGTACAGGGAGAGTTAAGAAACTCCAGTTGTTATCTCTATGCAAACAAGCCATTAAGCTCTCCGACTAAGTTAGTCCTGGAGAGGGCTGTTATCTGACTTTTATTATCTCAACTGTTCCTGAACTATTTACTTTTTCTCTGCTAGAGGAGAGGTCATTACTTCACAGACTGCTCTGAAAGAATCATTTTGAATGCTGAGTGTTGTGTAATCTGCACATATTATAGAATGATGCAATGTTAGAAAAAACACTATATACCTGAAAGTAAAAGTATGAGAATATTTTCTTTGCTGCTAATCTTCTAGTAATTATTTATAGTACACAACCAATTCACTATATCATATTTTTTTTTTTCCGCTTCAGTGTCTCTTTAACTATTCAGCACTCTGCAATAGAAAAATTACCAAAGAGTAGGTGGAAAACCACAATTTAAAACTTTCTTGCTTGCTGGGGAATTAAAGAATCAGAATCATTTTTATTTCCGCCAAGCATGACTTGGTCGTGCCCGGAATTGGGCTTGGCACGAAGCAGATACAGGAAAGACAACAGAGATAACAGGGTAACAGGGTAACAACAGAGATAACAGGGTAGCATACATCAAACAAATGCAATACAGTAATGCATAACAGAGAAAAACCTTGTTCACAGTAAATATGGAGATCTGCAGTGCAGACATGCTTAAAGAACGGTTCCGGCTAGTCGGGGAAGAACAGCCTAAGTAGAGGCATTTTTTTGACAAGGCCCCACATGCTATTCATTTTTTTTCTCCTAAATTTTCTCCTAGGTAATTTTTCAGACCTTGTCAATACAATGCCTTGTAATCAAACAGCAAGCAAGAAAATGTTCAAAATAATTTTGATAGTACTTTTTCAACAATTTTTTGGCACTTTTTCAATTGCACAGCACTAAATAGTTATTTTAAAGAGAAGATGAAAAATAATCTCCTAGGAGAAAAATTAGGAGAAAAAGTTAATTGCTATGGGCCAAGGTGTTAAAATATCATCTACCGTAGGAGAAAACTCAAGAGGAAAGTGAATTGCATATGGTCCTTTGAGCCTAATAGTCTCTGTTTGGATCATTGTATAGTATCTTTGTGTTTATGTGTGCAACGAATGAGGTTATCAATTCGACATAAGATTTGCCATTGATCTTAGTGCTGAACTCGCTCTAAATGCCTGGATCTGGATCACTGTTCGGTCTGCTGTTTATTCATGAGTCCATGAAACAGATCTCACTGAAGTTATAATAAGTAATTATAGAAAATTGTCTTGCGTTGGTCTTTTATGGGTGTCTATAAATAGAGATGCACCAATTAACCTCTTTATTAGACCTATTGTTAAATATAAGCCATGTATTCATCTGCTCAGATTTCCCTTATATCTAGCCGGTCTGATATTTTTATCCCGAAGAAAAACCCTTACTTTCTAATTCCAAAACCCTCCAATTTACTATGAATAAGGCTTAACTAGGAGGCAATTATGTGTGCCGGAAGTGATACAACACTGCATTCCGGCGCTGGCTTTATAAATAGTCTCCTCCCATTTTAGCTGTGGACAGATGATCTGATTTTCAGTGTCACAAGCTAATAATCACTTCACAAATTGTTATCATGCTTGAATGAATTAAAGAGATATTATACATTGTTAATACCAAAACTTTATTTATAACAGTGGAGCTGCCGCCAAAACCTTTATTCATTTATTTATTTATTTATTTATTTTAGCTTACTCACTTGGCACTATGCTCACACCTTTCCCCACTTCCCAGAAAAAAAATGCACAAAAAAATTCCTTTTTTCAACAAGAAAAAAGGTTTATTTACATGCGACGGAAACAATTTTTTATCTGACTGCTATAAGGTAGAAAAACATAAAGATAATTACAGTAATGTGCAAAAAAAATTTTTTCATATGTTTATGTTCATTTATATAGATTTATTTATAACATTGCACCATTCTGTCACATTTGCAGTTTAGAAACCACACTCTGTATTTTAAGCTGTAAAACAGAGCTAATGGCCCCTTGAACTTTCCTGGAGTGAAACCTTATCTCAAACTATCACTCACTGTTTTGTGGCTGTTTAAAATAAACCTGAACTCTTGCACAGGACAGAAGGAAAACATAGAGAAATAGAGAAATGTACCCTGTATGTATTTAGAGAGTTCAGCCTGTCTAATCCCCTTTTGTCTGTGTCTAATCGCAAGATGTAATTTAATCTCTCCCCTGTGTCACCTAACTGCCACAGCAGATAAGGCAGATAAGCTCATTTGAAAGCACAGGATGATAACAATATGTCTGCTTCCATAAATCAGGAAGTAGCAACAGTTCAGATTTATTTTAGCATTTGTATCAGCTGTAACAAAGAAATGTTTTGCTTTAAAGGTTATTATGCTGTTACATATCTTTTAGAGCAAAAATTATGTTTTGAGTTCATATCCACTTTAAGTTAGTACAGGACTGAGTTGGACCAAGTTGGTCAATAGCTCAGAGAAGCTTTTTTGCATATATAACAACTCAAGTGTTTTAACTTTTCCTGTACTTAAAAAGACACTGAAGCAAAAAAAAAAAAAAAATGATATAATGAATTGTATGTGTAGTACGGATAATTACTAGAACATTAGTAGCAAAGAAAATATTCTCATATTTTTATTTTCAGTTATATATATATTTTTTAATAACATTGCATCATTCTCTAATATTTGCAGTTTACACACTACTCAGCATTCTTAATGATTATACAGAGCAGCCTACTGAACTTTTGAACCCTTCTCTGCAGAGAAAAAGAAAATACAATGACAGACAGTTGAGATAATAAGCTTCAGAAGACAGAGCTCTCTGCGACTTTGAAAGTCGTAGAGCTCAATGGCTCTTTTGCATAGATAACAACTGGAGTTTCTTAACTATTCCTGTACTGGAAACAATATTAGACTTATGTCTCTGCTCCTAATATTTTATTTATTAGCTGTACTACACATACCAATCATTATATCATTTTTTTGTGCTTCAGTGTCTCTTTAAAAACAACATGAGATGTTTTTCTTGGCTGCTAATGTATTTGCTATCTGTACTACACATACAACTCATTATCTCATAAGTTTATTTTCATTTCAGAATTGCTGAGTGAGTGAGGCACATGATGATGTCACATATTAGGGGGTAGTAAGGGGTGGGCAAAATAATCGCTGGCATGTTTGTAAAATTTTCCTCAAACTTTCGATCAGTATTTGACTAGACAAAGTAGGCCCAATCCAATTCACTTTATCTGTTAAGTTTTCTCCTAGGTGATAATTTCACAGTATAAATAAAATGTCCTTGAAGCCACCAGCAAGTGAGAAAATACTCAAAATTATTTTGACAGCACTTTTCCACCTACTGTTTTGTACTTGTTCGAATGCAGAGTACAAAAGTTATTTTAACCTCCTTAGCGGTATGCCTGACACTGTGTCGGGCATGCCGCTGCAGAGGTTTTGCTGAGGATCAGGAATTGCCGGAATTAATTTATTTATGTAATTGCATCCATTAGATGATAGCTAGCACTACACTAGCTAGTATTGTCTGCCGGCACCCCCCGATTGGTCGCAATCCCCCCCCCCAATTGCCCACTAGATACATTACCATGCCGGGATCCAGCGATCTAGCAGCCTCCCGCTCAGCTCCAGTCCTCACTATGGGGAGGATCGGGACTGCGCATGACGTCGGTGACGTCAAGACATCATGTACGATCCTCCCCATAGTGAAGACTGGAGCTGAGCGGGGGAGGCTGCACCTATCGCAGGATCCAGGCAGGGTAATGTAGCCAGCAGGCATTCGGGGGGGTAATGGGGGGGGGTCCCCAGAGGTGCCGGCAGACAATACTAGATAGCCTAGAGCTAGCTAGTATGTAGTTGACACATTTAAACTAATAAATTAGCAGGGGGGGGACTGATAATGCAAAGCCTCCTGAGCAGCGTAACGTTCAGGAGGTTAAACAGGAGATGGAAAATTACCTCCTAGGAAAAAACTAGAAGAAAACGTGAATAGGATTGGGCCCATCATCAAAATGAATCAATTGAAAATTAAAGTGAAACAATAGATAAATCACACCTTTGGATCCATATTAAATCAAAACCAAAGTAGCAACCCCACTTACATGTTGATTCTCTCACTCCCACTTGGGCCGCTGCTACCCTAGATCCAGGCCATTGTACTCTCTCCGGAGATCAAAAGATCGTGCCAACGCCAATAAGGCATCATTTACCATTGTTTACATAGAAAATCCCTGTTCCCATGCCAAAGAATTGAGATGAAATGGGGCCCTCGGCAAGATAGCAGTTTTTCCCCACCACTGATGGTCACCTGGCTTTTTTAGTAAGATTTGTGGGGGGCAGCATCCACTAGAACACTAGACTTTCTCCAGACCCCAGGCAACTGCCTAGAATTGCCTTGTGGATGATCTAGCTCTGTTCTCGCCTAATGGGGCTACAAGGTATACTTGACTGACGATTTCACGAGAACCATTCTAAGTGAGGTTGGGGACAATTCGCTGCAAGATGTAATTTTTGCTTGCTTATCCCTTGGGGTATGATTGTGCCAATTCTTAAATAGTGGATATGATGGTTGCATTTATGATAGTTGGCATAGGGTGGCTGAACTTGTTATATGAGGCTGCACGAGGGTGATATGATGGCTGCATTTGCTATAGTGGGATATGATGGCTGCACTTGTTATGAGTGGGATATGATGGCTGCACTTGTTACGAGAAAGATATGATGGCTGCATTTCTTATAGTGGGCATATGATGGCTGCACTTGTTATGAGTGGGATATGATAGCTGCATTTGTTATAGTGGGCATATGATGGCTGCACTTGTTATGAGTGGGATATGATGGCTGCATTTGTTATAGTGGGCAAATGATGGCTGCACTTGTTACGAGAAGGATATGATGGCTGCACTTGTTACGAGAAGGATATGATGGCTGCATTTCTTATAGTGGGCATATGATGGCTGCACTTGTTATGAGTGGGATATGATAGCTGCATTTGTTATAGTGGGCATATGATGGCTGCACTTGTTATGAGTGGGATATGATGGCTGCATTTGTTATAGTGGGCAAATGATGGCTGCACTTGTTACGAGAAGGATATGATGGCTGCACTTGTTACGAGAAGGATATGATGGCTGCATTTCTTATAGTGGGCATATGATGGCTGCACTTGTTATGAGTGGGATATGATAGCTGCATTTGTTATAGTGGGCATATGATGGCTGCACTTGTTATGAGTGGGATATGATGGCTGCATTTGTTATAGTGGGCAAATGATGGCTGCACTTGTTACGAGAAGGATATGATGGCTGCACTTGTTACGAGAAGGATATGATGGCTGCATTTCTTATAGTGGGCATATGATGGCTGCACTTGTTATGAGTGGGATATGATAGCTGCATTTGTTATAGTGGGCATATGATGGCTGCACTTGTTACGAGAAGGATATGATGGCTGCATTTGTTATATTGGGCATATGATGGCTGCATTTGTTATATTACATAGTTACATAGTTATTTTGGTTGAAAAAAGACATATCCATCGAGTTCAACCAGAAAACAAAGTACAACACCAGCCTACTCCCTCACATATCCCTGTTGATCCAGAGGAAGGCGAAAAAACCCTTACAAGGCATGCTCCAATTAGCCCCAAATGGGAAAAAAATTCCTTCCCGACTGCAGATGGCAATCACATAACATCCCTGGATCAACATCATTAGGCATAACCTAGTAATTGTAGCCATGGATGTCTTTCAATGCAAGGAAAGCATCTAAGCCCCCTTTAAATGCAGGTATAGAGTTTGCCATAACGACTTCCTGTGGCAATGCATTCCACATCTTAATCACTCTTACTGTAAAAGAACCCTTTCCTAAATAAATGGCCTCCGTGCGCAGATCATGTCCTCTGAGAGGGCCTAGGGACAAAAAGCTCATCCGCCAAGCTATTATATTGCCCTCTGATGTATTTAGACATGTTAATTAGATCCCCTCTAAGGCGTCTTTTCTCTAGACTAAATAAACCCAGTTTATCTAACCTTTCTTGGTAAGTGAGACCTTCCATCCCACGTATCAATTTTGTTGCTCGTCTCTGCACTGCTCTAAAACTGCAATATCTTTTTTGTAATGTGGTGCCCAGAACTGAATTCCATATTCCAGATGTGGCCTTACTAGAGAGTTAAACAGGGGCAATATTATGCTCACATCTCGACTTTTTATTTCCCTTTTAATGCATCCCAAAATGTTGTTAGCTTTAGCTGCAGCAGCTTGGCATTGAGTACGATTATTTAACTTGTTGTCGATGAAGACTCCTAACTCCTTCTCCAAGTTTGATGTTATAGTGGGCATATGATGGCTGCATTTGTTATAGTGGGCATATGATGGCTGCACTTGTTACGAGGGGGATATGATGGCTGCACTTGTTATGAGGGGGATATGATGGCTGCATTTCTTATAGTGGGCATATGATGGCTGCACTGGTTACAAGAGGGATATGATGGCTGCATTTGTTATAGTGGGCATATGATGGCTACACTTGTTATGAGGAGGATATGATGGCTGCACTTGTTATTAGGGGGATATGATGGCTGCACTTGTTACTAGGGGGATATGATGGATGCACTTGTTACGAGGGGGATATGATGGATGCACTTGTTACGAGGGGGATATGATGGCTGCACTTGTTATTAGGGGGATATGATGGCTGCACTTGTTACTAGGGGGATATGATGGATGCACTTGTTACGAGGGGGATATGATGGATGCACTTGTTACGAGGGGGATATGATGGCTGCACTTGTTACGATGGGGATATGATGGCTGCATTTGGTATAGTGGACATATGATGGCTGCACTTGTTATGAGGGGGATATGATGGCTTTACTTACTACGAGGGGGATATGATGGCTGCACTTGTTACGAGGGGGATATGATGGCTCCATTTGTTATAGTAGACATATGATGGCTGCACTTTTTGTGGGGGGATAGTATATGATGGATGCACTTGTTATATGAGGCTGCACTTGTTACGAGGGGGATATGATGGCTGCATTTGTAGTAGTGGGCATAGGATGACTGCACTTGTTATATGAGGCTGCACTTGTTACGAGGGGGATATGATGGCTGCATTTGTAGTAGTGGGCATAGGATGACTGCACTTGTTATATGAGGCTGCACTTGTTACGAGGAGGATATGATGGTTACTTTTTTTATAGTGGGCAAATGATGGCTGCACTTGTTATATAAGGCTCAGAATGACTGTTCTCATTGTAAGGGGATAGTGATTGCTGCACTTGTTATTTGAGGCACATGATAATTGTACTTATGATCTGAGCTTTTGGATGACTGTTCTTGTCAATGATGGCTGCACTTGTTACATGGGGAATGTGATGGTTGCATTTGCTATAGAAGGATATACTGACTGCAGCTGTTAAATGGTAACATGGTTGCTCTCCTTGTTATACGGAGGACCATATGTAACATCCATGTACAACATCTCCTCCCTTACATATACTGCACCCTTGGGCAGAAGCTCTCCTCTTCTTTATGTGCAGCCTTCTCTTAAATATGTAGCAACCCCTCTTACTTGTCAAACTGCACCCAACCCCCCCCCCCCCCCTTGCCAACCTGGACCCAGGCTTTTGTGATTGTGCCTTCTCAGAAACCTGGCCCTGGTAAAGACATGTAGTAGTGCCTGACAGTGGCGTGAAAGGGGGCCCCAACCACTACTTCACTCCCTCAGATAAAAGGTTCCATCCTTCAGATCAGGTGTTTTTGTGTCTACACATGTTATGGGTGTGGAGATCACTATGGCCACACTGGTTTTATGACCTTTGCAAACTTTGCAACCCCAGTGAGGGTCACAAGAGGTAGGCAAGGGAAAGGGTGTGAACATTGGGGACCCCATCAAAGTTTTGTGGGGTGGGGGGGCATGATTTGTACAGAGTACAGAGGACCAGAGTCACTCACCGTTACTCAGATTTCGTTGGGTGCATAACCAAGGTAGTAAGCCAAACTACCAAGGTAGGTAAGCACACTCTTTTTAGAACATTATTTTCGACACTAACGTTATTGTCTACCTCTGTGTTTTGATAAAGGGGACCCTGTGGGGCCCCGAAACAATTGTCAGCTTAACAGTGTGGATTAACTGATGGAATAAAAGCAACTTAATGTGAAAACAGTGTGCTAACCTACCTTGGGCTTATTGGGGGCAAGGTTTGTAGTTCTGGACCCTGGTGGCTGATGCCACTTTTGCAGCCAATTGTTGGCAGTTCATCAGAGGCCCAACAAGTCCAGTAAGATCTGGATTGCATTCAAAAACACAGATTGTGCGGGCTGAATCATAATAAAACATGCAGAAACTATGAAATAAAGTGCTTAAAGAGACTCTGTAACTTGAAAAAGATCCTCTGGGGGGTACTCACCTCGGGTGGGGGAAGCCTCCGGATCCTAATGAGGCTTCCCACGCCGTCCTGCGTCCCACGGGGGTCTCGCTGCAGCCCTCTGAACAGCCGGCGACAGGCCCGACTGTAATTTCAATATTTACCTTTGCTGGCTCCAGCGGGGGCGCTGTGGCTGCATTCGGCTCGGAAATAGACGGAAATACCCGATCTCCGTCGGGTCCGCTCTACTGCGCAGGCGCCAGAGACTTGCGCCTGCGCAGTAGAGCGGACCCGACGGCGATCGGGTATTTCCGCCTACTTCGGAGCCGACAGCCATCAGAGCGCCTGCGCAGGAGCCAGGAAGGTAAATATTGCGTCACGGCTGTACGGAGGGCTACAGCGAGACCCCCGAGGGACGCAGGACGGCGTGGGAAGCCTCATTAGGATTCTGAGGCTTCCCCCACCCGAGGCGAGTACCCCCCAGGGGACGTTTTACCGTTACAGTTCCTCTTTAAGCAGCAATCAGCTCAGTCACTAACTGCCATTAGTTTCCTGCTTGGTGTAAATTACAGACACAGGCTCCATTTGTCCTAAATGTTAACCGTAGGCTGTAATACTTTATTATTATTATTTTATATCATATTGGTGATGTTGTTCCCTCTTGAAGAAACGTGTCCTCTTCTTTGAAGTCAGTGCTGCTTCGGTTTCTTCTCAGCTTGTTTGAAGGCTTCTTTGTTGATTGAAGGGATGCAGCCTGCAGCATCCATCCTCTTCATCGTCTTCAATCAACAATGCTCAACCGATGTAATCCCTCCAATGATGATGCTGCTGTGTTACATGAATATGTTTTTTTCTTGTCTGTAGTACAAAGTGGTGTAGACCCGGCACTGTCTTGTTACTGATATTTTATTTCCCCAAAAATGCAGCTTAACGTGGCATACATAGGTCACAGGAAGGTACATTAAACCTGTAGATGCCGCATGTGCAGGGGGGGAAAGAGGTTCCAGGGGGTAGCAGGACAGGCACTACTGCTGTTTTGTGCCGCTAGGGTGCTTGGTCACATGCTTGTTCAGGCGAATGGTAACCCATCTGACCCTTCCGATTAAAAACCCATGGCTCCGTTCTGCATGTCTCCCATTGGCCCTGGTGCTGGAAGTGCATGTGAGTAAGCATACTGAGGTGAAAGGTCTCTTGTAATAGCGATATATACCCTATTTCCTAAAACTGCACTGTTTATGTTTGGTTTTGTTTTGTTTTGTTGCTTTTCTGTTTTTTTTTACAAAACCTTTTCATGCACAGTTAATTCAATTAATGTTCTATGAATTGCTTATAAAACACTGTGCCTGAACTTAGTCGATAAACTTATCCAGACAATAAAAGTCATCATTCACCTTGCCAGTTTTAAGGTCCACAGTAAGGGGGGTGCATTCCTGAACAGCCAAGGGGCACTAATAGACCCCAGTGGTTAGACATGAAAAACTGAATTTCCCCAAATCACTTTTCACAGTTCTGCTCCTCCCTGTCTATCACATCGATTCCTACAGTTCAATTTAGCTTACGGTTTGTTATAACATGATAAAGACTTCCCTGCAAGTTATACAGCTGCGTTAGGAAAGAACCCATAGTTTTAGCTTGATTAAAAAGAGTCAGCATGTGTTATTCGGTTATGCTTTTTTCCTGCTGCTTCCCCAAAGTGTTATTACCTACTGTGTCATTTGTTCTTTACTGCAGGAACGTATCTCTAGGGTTCAGGGTTCTGCAAGAAAAACATTAGCTCAATCAGTAACACAGAAAGGCTTCCCATAAAGGGCGATACCTAGAAATCTTAAAACAAAACAAAACTGCAGAACAGGAGAAGAAGAGATGCGTAGCTATCAACTTTCTGAGCCGTGTTGCTTGCAAAGTTATTTGCGCATCGAAAATGCTAGTTTCAATTTTGAGAATATAGTCATGAAAATACATTGGCTCATATGCAATTCACTTTTTTTTCCTGAGCTCTTACCTAGGTGACATTTTCACAAATTGGCCCATATGCAATTACATTTTTCTCCAACGTTTTCTCCTAGGAGATACATTTTTCAACTTCTGTTTAAAACAACTTTTTAGCACCCTGCAATTGAAAAACTTCTAAAAAAAATGAGAAACGTACTGTCATTATTACGGTGAGCATTTTCTTGCTTACTGGTGGCTTACAAGGCATTTTATTGCTAAAGTTTAAGTATATAAACTAGGATAAAACCCGATGACCCCCCCCCCCCCTCACATGGCACCAGTTCAGCGTGCAGCTCCAGGGCTCCACTCCCCACAGCATCCCCCGACCGGCCACAGAGAAGAGGGATATCACAACATCAGGACGGTGACTGCCTAGTCCCGAGCCTAGTGCCGCCAACGACTCCTCCATGGTCCACCTCATCAGCCTGGCTCCCTGCCGAACACCCGATTGGTCTCCCAGGACCCCCACAAGACAGATGCAGACTGCCACACCACCTAAGGTGCCAGCCCAGCCAGAGCCAGCCATATCTGCCACACATGCCAGCAGCAGCAAGCAGTAAGTAACTGTGTGTGTGTGTGTATGTGTGTGTGTAGGTGTGTGTAGGTGTGTGTGGTGTGTGTGGTGTGTGTAGGTGTGTGTAGGTGTGTGTGGTGTGTGTAGGTGTGTGTGGTGTGTGTGTGTGTAGGTGTGTGTAGGTGTGTGTGTGTGTGTGTGTGTGTGTAGGTGTGTGTAGGTGTGTGTGGTGTGTGTGGTGTATGTGTGTTGTGTACAGTGTGTGTACAGTGTGTGTGTGTGTGTGTGTGTGTGTGTGTGTGTGTGTGTGTGTGTGTGTGTGTGCGTGCGTGTGTGTGTGTGTGTGTGTGTGTGTGTAGGTGTGTGTGGTGTGTGTGTGTGTGTTGTGTTGTGTTGCATGCGCACACGCGAACAGGGAGCGACAGCTCACTGCCGGCGACAGCTGTCCACACGTCTCGCCAGAAAGGCAGAGACGCGGCGGAAGCTGTTCGTGAATGGAGCATCCCCCGGCCGGATGCTCCATTCACTCGCGTAGGTCTCCTGTCGCTAGCCCGCATACTCACGCAGGACTAGCGACAGTTCCGGAGAAGTTGCGGCGACAGCTGTAGCCAGCGATTGAACATGTCAATCGCCTGGCGACAGCTGCGATGGGCGACGGTTCGGGGCGCGCGCATCATATACACGGGCGACCTGTCACCGTAACAGGCGCATGCCACGTGGTTGCGGCGACGGCCGTACCCCGTGTGTATGGGCCTTTAAGTGCAGGCTTATCTCTACTACCTCCAGTATGTACAGGATAAACTGTTACTCTGCCTGTACTGATAGTAAACTAGCTGCAGCGTCTGCTGATCTCTGCTACCTCCGGTATGTACAGTATAAGCTGTTACTCTGTGCTTGTACTGATAGTAAACTAGCTGCAGCATATGCTGATCTCTGCTTCCTCCGGCATGTACAGTATAAGCTGTTACTCTGTGCCTGTACTGAGTAATCTAGCTGTAGCGTGTGCTGATCTCTGCTCCCTCCAGTATGTACCGGATAAGCTGTTACTCTGTGCCTGAACTGATAGTAAACTAGCTGCAATGTGTTCTGATCTCTGCTACCTCCAGTATGTACAGTATAAGCTGTTGCTCTGTGCCTGTACTGATAGTAATCCAGCTGCAGCATGTGCTGATCTCTGCTACCTCCAGTATGTACAGTATAAGCTGTTACTCTGTGCCTGTACTGATAGTAAACTACTTGCAGTGATGTGTGCTGATCTCTGCTACCTCCAGTTTGTACGATATAAGCTGTTACCCTGTGCTGGTACTGATAGTAAACTAGCTCCAGCATCTGATAATCTCTGCTACCTCCATTATGTTCAGTATAAGCTGTTGATATGTGCCTGTACTGATAGTAAGCTCACTGAAGTGTGTGCTCCATTCATTTTTTACCTCCATTGTGTCATTCATTTCTACTACAAGTATGTACAGTATAATGCTGTTACTCTGTGCTTGTACTTGTAGTAAACTAGCTGTAGTGTGTGCTGATCTGTTTCCTCCAGTATGTACAGTATAAGGTGTTGCTCTGTGCTTGTACTTGTAGTAAACTAGCTGTAGTGTGTGCTGATCTGTTTCCTCCAGTATGTACAGTATAAGGTGTTGCTCTGTGCTTGTACTTGTAGTAAACTAGCTGTAGTGTGTGCTGATCTGTTTCCTCCAGTATGTACAGTATAAGGTGTTGCTCTGTGCTTGTACTTGTAGTAGTAAACTAGCTGTAGTGTGTGCTGATCTGTTTCCTCCAGTATGTACAGTATAAGGTGTTGCTCTGTGCTTGTACGTGTAGTAAACTAGCTGTAGTGTGTGCTGATCTGTTTCCTCCAGTATGTACAGTATAAGCTGTTACTCTGTGCTTGTACTTGTAGTAAACTAGCTGTAGTGTGTGCTGGTCTGTTTCCTCCAGTATGTACAGTATAAGGTGTTTCTCTGTGCCTTTACTTGTATGTACAGTATTAGCTATTTAGCCTGGTACACACCTACAATTTTGATTAGCCAATTTTACTACTTCTAGGTATTATGAGAGCTCAGCTCTGTTCATATTATTCAAGGTCTGTTGGCCCTCATACTACATGGGGGTAGTAAAACTGGTCAGTGTTTGACCATTCAAAATTGAATGTGTGTGTTTGCATCTTTATTCTATGCCTATACTGATAGTATTCTATCTATTTAAAGGCTAGGGGGCTGGGCCGGCCCATTGACTACACAGTTCATGTACTTTTAGTCCTATCCTACCCATGGCCACGCCCACTCTGTGTGTGGTCACGCCCATTTTTGCTAAACCCATCTAGTGCCCATTGGGGCCCCGGATCTCCTAGGTTCCTAGCAATGCCCCTGCTTCTAAGTGCAGGGGATAAAAAAAAATTGTATAGTATAGTTATATAGTTCATATATTTTAGCTCTCTGAGACACTGAAAATAAGTGTCATTGAGCAAAGACAGTACTGTTTTTAAACATAACATAATTTAACATAAAACTGTGGGATAACTTAAAACATCATTTTTAGGAGTAGGAGAATAGATACAATTATTTATCTCATTGGTTTATTTTCACTTAAAGTGGTATGAAACCTTCTTTGCTCTAAAAGATTATTTACAGCATATTATACACTACCAACATTTTTTTTTTTTTTTTACTAGAACAGCAATACACTAGTTAACCACTTAACGACTGCCTAACGCTGATAGGCGTCGGCAGGTCGAAGTGGTGTTTCCGTGGAAGGAACGTTCGAGCGGCCGTTCCATGTCAGTTTACGGGGGGTGTCTCCGTGAACAGTCTGCGAGCTGCTGATCGCGGCTCGCAGGCTAAATGTAAACACCCAGGGAAGAAATCCCCGCTGTTTACATCAATACGGCAAAGGAGATCGGCGATCCCCGGCCTCTGATTGGCCGGGGATCGCCGGCATCTGATAGGCTGAAGCCCATAGAGAGGAGCAGATGGGGGAAGGAGACGGAGGTAGGAAAATCTCTACGGAGGGGGGCTTTGAGGAGCCCCCCCCCGCAAGGCTACATGGAGCGGCGGCGATCAGACACCCCCAGCAGGACATCCCCCCTAATGGGGAAAAAAGGGGGGAAATCTGATCGCCCTGCCTTTTACCCGATCGATGCTGTGGGCTGGAGAGCCTGCACAGCACCGATCATTCAAAAATCCTGTGGTCCGACACAGGCAGTGGCGTAGCTAAGGAGTCGTGGGCCCCGATGCAAGTTTTACAATGGGGCCCCCCAAGGACTCCATATATAACAATTGATACGGCGCAGCAAAACCTGCCAATGGCAACTACAGTGTCAGAGGTTCAAGAAGAGGATGGGGGACAGTGTGTTAATGATTACCACTATTCAAAGTATCTATAGGAGTTAATATTATGAGCCCATGACCAATAGAGAGCTAATACTATAGTTGAAGGAGAGCCCTTCGGGGCCCCTCTGGCCCAAGGGCCCCGATGCAGTCGCAACCTCTGCACCCCCTATTGCTGCACCCCTGAACACAGGACATACAAGCTCCCTGCAGGGAAAGCTGGACGCATCCGAACTTGAGATAACATTATCTTGTGTTTACTTAATTGTATCAAGTGAGGAATGTAAACACTTCTCTGACTGTGCAGATACTCCTGAACACAGACAGACACTCAGAAAGCATTTCTGGACACATTACAGTATGAATAAACCAGTTAAAGGGGCACTACAGCGAAAAACTGTAAAATTTTAAATATCTGCAAACATATACAAATAAGAAGTACGTTTCTTCCAGAGTAAAATGAGCCATAAATTACTTTTCTCCTATGTTGCCGTCACTTACAGTAGGCAGTAGAAATCTGACAGAAGTGACAGGTTTTGGACTAGTCCATCTCTTTATAGGGGATTCTCAGCAAGGCTTTTATGCTTTATAAAGACATTCCCTAAAAAGAATTTAAACAAGGATGCTGGCCAGCTTCCCTGCTTGCTACACCGTTTTTTGGCAGTTGGACAGAGCAACTGCCATTCACTAAGTGCTTTTGAAAATAAATATATCCCAGAGAATCCCCTATAAAGAGATGGACTAGTCCAGAACCTGTCACTTCTGTCAGATTTCTACAACCTACTGTAAGTGACAGCAGCATAGGAGAAAAGTAATTTATGGATCATTTTACTCTGGAAAAAATGTACTTCTTATTTGTATATGTTTGCACATATTTTAAATGTTACAGTTTTTCACTGTAGTGCCCCTTTAAGAATAAAATGCAATTGCAGCTCTCAGAGCAAAAAAAAATGTACTTTGGGAACTTGTAATTTCTAAATGAATAAAAATACTTATGCACTAAGGCAAATATGATAACTGTATGGGTTATAAAAAGTAGGAAAACATGTTTTTATTGAATATTATGTCAGAGTGCTATACCACTTTAACCTCCCTGGCGGTAAGCCCGAGCTGAGCTCGGGCTATGCCGCGCAGGGGGAGATCTCAGCCCCTGGTGGGGCGATTTCTGTGCTGTAAATTGCTGTGCGCGCAGCCAGCACTTTGCTAGCCGCGCGCACAGCTTGATCGCCGCCGCTCTGCGGCGATCGGCCGCACGCAGCGGCTGAAGAGGGCCCCCGCCAGAGCCCTGCGCTGCCCGGATCAATGAGTTCCGGGCAGCGCTATGGGCTGGATCGGGTGTGCCTGACGTCAGGACGTCGGGTGACGTCCATGACGTCATCCCGATCGTCGCCATGGCGACAGGAGAAGCCAAACAGGGGAACGCGTTATATACGCGTTCCCCTGTTTGCTATAGATGCCGGCGACGATCGGACTAGAGGGCCACATGCGCCCTCTAGTGGTGTTTCATGTAGCTACCACTCTGGTAGCTTTACATGAAACAAAAAAAATTTTTTAAAAAAAAAGGATTTTTTTAATTAGGAAAAAAAAAATTAACCGCCAAGGAGGTTAAGGTTCACTTTACGTCATAGTTATTTTCCTATAAAATGGTCTGTTGTTGTATGATATTTTCTTACAACAGTTCTTAATCACTAAAATAATTGTGATATCTAACCATTTGTTAATAAAGCACGAGAAAACTCTTTCTATAATTTCCCAAAATATTTATATTGCAAAAGATAAGTGTGACATTTTAACATAAAGAAACCACGTGCGAATTACATATTATTGCTAATGCATTTCTTGCAAGAAGTGTGAATGTCAAGCACATGAGCGACCATGCTAAATAAAGCTGAAAATATGTACGGTAAATAAAAGTGCAATCATTTGTTGGCCCTAAAAACATTTCCCTATGTCACTTATGTCACTTTCTGTATTTTTTACCGATGTATAAAATTACTTCTCAACACCCTGCAAGCAAATATAGCAGAAGAGGAACTTTAACACAGGATTGAACTTTATTCCAATCATTAGCTGATACCCCCTTTCCCATGAGAAATCTTTAGGAAACAGTAAATTCGGGCGCCTGAGGCAAGTGGACAAAAAGGGCGCCGCCATTCACTCCCATAATAAATATTGTTTAATGGGCGCCCAACAGGAAAAAAGGGCGCCGGAGAAAAATAACGTTTTACAAGCGGTGCCCGGGGACTTTTATTGTTTTATAACTGCTTCTCATGATTACACATTATTTAATGATTTATAATTTTTGAAACATTGTTTTTAAACGAAAAACAGCACAATATTTTTTTCAAACGTTATTAATCCTTATCACAGGGGGGTCTTAGGTTTAGGCACCACCAGGGGGGGTCTTAGGGTTAGGCACCACCAGGGGGGTCTTAGGTTTAGGCACCACCAGGGGGGTCTTAGGGTTAGGCACCACCAGGTGGGTCTTAGGGTTAGGCACCACCAGGGGGGTCTTAGGTTTAGGCACCACCTGGGCTGTCTTAGGGTTAGGCACCACCAGGGGGGTCTTAGGTTTAGGCACCACCAGGGGGGTCTTAGGTTTAGGCACCACCAGGGGGGTCTTAGGGTTAGGCACCACCAGGGGGGTCTTAGGTTTAGGCACCACCTGGGCTGTCTTAGGGTTAGGCACCACCAGGGGGGTCTTAGGGTTAGGCACCACCTGGGGGGTCTTAGGGTTAGGTACCACCAGGGGGGTCTAGGGGTTAGGGATAGGTACAGGGAGGGTTCTGTATGAGAGTAGGGTTAGGTATAGCTTTAGTAAAATTCTTATTAATCTTTTATAAAACGTTATTATACATTTCACTTTTTAAACAGGGCAGATTAACGTTTTTACAATTGCCGATTTCATACACATTATTTAATGATTTATAACTTTATAAAACATTACCTTTAAACGAAATATAGCACAATTTTTTTTAAACGTTATTCATGCTTATCGTTTAAAACCCTGCGCCCTTTTTTCCCCGACGCCCTTTTTTTAACGTACGCAATCTTTACCTGTTCTCAGTCTGTATGGCTGATATTGTGGTGAAACCCCTCCCACAGTGTGATGTCATGACCATGGTCCTGACAGTTTGCTGTCTGTGAACCTCATTGCATTGGGGGAAATAACAGCTTTTTCCAACTGCCAAGCAAACAGCATCTCCCTCTGTGCATAGAACTCTCAGTAACAAATATTCCATACAGATCACCTGGCAGAACTAAAGATGTCGCCACCAGTGATACATTTCAAAATGTAAATCAGGGAGAGGAACGATTTTACAATGAGCAAACACTGACTAAATAATCTGTAAATAAATATTGTAAAAAAAAAGAATCAATTTTATTCATCATGTTATTTTCACTACAATTCCTTTTTAACTTCCATATTACTTCTTTTACTGACTATTCAATACTTCTTTGCCTGTTGGCTGCTGAATAGATAATATATTATAAATAATAATAATAATTATTATTATTATTATTATATATTATAAATGAGCAGTAAATAAATAAGACACAATGGGACTTGGTTTTTACTGTAAACTTTATATACAGTATATATCTTTGTGAACCTACAACACTGCAAGATTCTAAAAGCACATGATAACTTACTGTGCATGTATATGTGCGCCCGCAGGGTGAGAAGTTTGCCAGTTATTGCTTTCAATCACCAGAGCCCCTTGTTTTAATAAATTCAGCAAGTAACCTCATGCCGCAGCAGTATGATCCCTGGTGGTGTGCGTGATCTAATCTGGAGTTATCACTGTTATTTTTTCTATTATTAGGGCTGGTTCAGACGGACGCTTGCGGAGCGTTTACCGCAAGCGTTCAGAACGTCGCGGTAAACGTTCCCATTCAAGTGAATGGGAGCGTTTACACCGAGCTTTTGCGCGCTTTTACCCGAACGCCCGAACGCGGCGTTCGGGTCGCGATTTTCGCGAGCGTTCGGGCTGCCCCTGTAAGGGACATGTTGCTTCCAGGGAGCAGCCAACCGCGACGGCTAATGTTCCCCTAGGGCAAGAAAAAAACGCGACCGCATCACGACGCGACCGAAGGCTACTGAAAGCCTGACCGCGCAGCTGCCGCAACGCCCCCGGCCGCGACGCTACGCAGACGTCCGTCTGAACCAGCCCTTATTTATATAGCACCAACATCTTCTGTAGTGCTGTAGAGAGCACATAACAGACACTAGTGGGAACCGTTGATACATCCATAGTACAAATGTGCAGCACAGTGGCATAGTAGTTAGACTTCTTGCCTTGCCTTGCAGGGGTTCCTCCACCAAGCCCCCCCCCCGGTTCATAACCCAGCCTGGGCACTATCTGAATGGAGTTTGTAGGTTATTCCCGTGTCTGCGTGGTTTCCCTCCAGGCACTCCAATTTCCTCCCACCTACAGATTATTTAATTGGCTTTCCCCTAAAATTGACGATACATACACTGCACAATACATACATACACAGACATATCACTATGTCTACAGGTGATCTGTACAGTATGTGAATAATGCCATAGTCCCATCTTCACCTTTACTAAGTTTTCTTTAATGTAATGTGAAGAAGGAAAATCATCATCAGAAAAAAAAATATTGCAATATTTAAGGCATAACATTGAAAGTTAAGAGAAAATCATTATTTTATCATAACTCAAAGTCGAGGATACCTTCGTAAGCTGTGCAGGTGAAGTTAAGGGCCTAGCAATGCATAGTAAAGGGTAATGCTTTCCCTTTCCAGAGCTTCCTGTATTGTGGATCTGTGTGTCCAGTCTGTTAAAGAGATTCTATAACAACTTTTTTAGCCTTATTTCTTTTATTCTATAAGTTCCTATACCTGTTCTAATGTGGTCTGGATTACTGCAGCCTTTTCTAGTTGCACTGTCTCTGTAATATATCTTATCTTTTTTTCTTTGTCAAGCTTTGTCGACCCAGGGAGGAATGGGCTGCCTCTGTTGTAATGTATAGAAGTTATGCACGCCCCCTCCAGGCTCACTCCTGTGTGCTTTGTTTACTACTGTGATGCTGTTTGTGAGGCTGAGGGGGAAGGGAGCTGCCTGTCACATGCTGAGAAACTGTGAGAATCCCAGACTGGAGTGCAGATAATTCACTATGTAATAAAAATGTGTAGTATACTGTAACATGATAGATATACTGTATATACGTTAAAAAAATATTTTTGTTATTTGATATGTTTAATTAAAAGAATTGTTTTTTACAGATATTTAAACCAAAGCTGGTTATAATTTATAAAAATGGCAGATCTCTCAGACTTTCAAAGAGGCCAAATTGTATGGCAGGTGCTACTGTAACAGAAACTGCCCGAATGCTTGACATTTTTTAGAGGTACTGTCTCAAAAGTAATGACTGCCTTTGAAAGAGAAGGAAAAACATCCTCAGCGAAGCACAGTTGTGGCCGAAAGTCGAAGTCGGATTCCGCGGAAATGTAATTTCCGAAATTCCGATCGGAAATTGCATTTTTCGCAGCGGAATGCGGAAATCGGTAATGCAAGTGCGATAGGCGGATTACCGCCGGAAATCGTGGAAATTTCTGCCGATTTTAACATCAATTTTCTCAAAAACTATAAGGTCTTTTTGAAAAATGTGGTGTTTCTAGGACTTACGGGGGCTTTGCTATTAACCACTAAAGTCGGCTGATTTTTACTGTAATGTAAAATGCAGAAAATCTGCATCTGCCTACATTACAGTAAAAATCTGCAGACTTTAGCGGTTAATAGCAAAGCCCCTGTAAGCCCCTGTAAGTCCTAGAAACACCACATTGTTGTGAACAAGATGCAAAAAAAAGTTTTCAAAAAGACCTTATAGTTTTTGAGAAAATCGATGTTAAATTCGGGGGGAATTTCCTCGATTTCCGGTGGAAATTCCGCATCGGAATGCAGAAATTGGTAGCGGAAAGCAGAATCGCTAAATGGCAATGGCGGAATGCGGATTTACCGCGGAATCCGAAATTGGCATTTCCCTCCATCCCTACTGAGAGAGACCGTCGGACTCTAAATCGAATTGTTAGAAAAGCGTCAGGAGCTGCACAAATCTGGATTCCACGGAAGAACTGCAATTAGAAAACCTCTGCTCTCAGAGACAAATGTAGAAACCACCAGAATTGGTCCCTTGAGCAGTGGAAAAATTTGATTTTCTCTGACGAATCATCGTTTACCTTATTTCCGACCTCTGGCCGAGTGTACGTTTGCTGACAGGCGAAAGAAGCATTTCATCCAGACTTCCTTCTCCCAAACGTAAAACATGGCGGGGGTTCTGTGATGACCTGGGGTGCTATTTCTTGGAAGTCCGCCGGGCCAAAAGTTTCCCTTCATGGAAGAATTACCGGCCGAGACTATTTAGGAATTTTGGGCGACCAAGTTCATCCTATGGTTCAAGAACTGTTTCCGGAGGGGAATGCCATATTTCAAGGTTGGGGCATTATCTTTCAAGATAATGCCCCAATTCATACAGCTAGAATTGTTAAAGAATGGCACGAGGAACATTCTAATGAAGTTGAGAATCTCATCTGACCACCACAATCCCCAGACCTCAACATTATTGAGCATTAAGGGTCGTTATTAGAAAATCAAGTAAGAAGTCGATTTCCGCTGCCATCATCTCTAAAAGAACTGGAGGGTGTTTTAACTGAAGAATGGGCTAAAATACTTTGGAAACAATTCACAATTTGTATGAATCAATACCTCGGAGAATTGAGGCTGTAATTGCCGCAAAAGGTGGACCTACACCATATTAAAATATATTTTGTTGATTTTCAAGGTGTTTCCATTATTTTGTCTAAAACCCTGTATGTACACACACACAAACATCACTTCCTGGTTAGTGGCCATGTTTTTGGAATGTAAACACTGCCTAAAACTGGCGATTAAAAGCCAGAATCACGGCTGGGAGCGGCGGAAATGGCAAAGAGGGATCCAGGAGATCACAGTGAGTCCATTGGTATGTTTTTTTATTGTACAAATCGGACAGTACAGATTCTCTTTAAGCTATTCATTTATGAGTATATATCAGTGGCCAGCCAAGGTTGGACTTGGGAGGTTGGGTGAGCTACAGGAGTGCAGAAGAACTTAAACAGAGAGGAGATGAGGACCCAACAGTGGAGAAGATGACTCGGGGCCTGCAGGAATAGAGTAGAGCTGGGACAAAGGAAATGGGGGTGAGTGAGAGCAATTAGCAAAGAGGAGGGTTAGAACAGAGAACATGGGGTTGGAAAAGATCCAGTAGAGGAAAATAAGATTTGGTGGCTGTAGAACCGAAGAAGTGTTGGATTATTGTAGATCAAGATGGAGAAAATCCAGTAAAGGAAGAGAGGACTTGGCGCTGCAGGACAGGAGAAGGGGTGAAACATTAAAGACAGGCCAAGTGAAGACCCAGTAAAGAAAAGAGATCCTTTGGGCTGCAGTGGAGGAGAGATGGAACAGCTGAGAGAGGTCAGAAGAAGATCCAGAAGCAGAGGAAATGAGGAGATTGGGCTGCAGGCCTGGAGGAGAGCTGAAAAGTAGACAGGAGAAGTTCCAGTAAAGGAAAAGAGTTGGAACAGTGGAGATGGCTTAGGAGAACATCTAGTAAAAGTAACACAATTTAGGGCAACAAGTATAGAAGAGAGATGGAACAGTGGAGAATTGTGTAAGAGGAGACCAAGGTAAGAGAAGACAAAGTACTGGAGAAGGGACAGAGGAGATGCAGGAGGAAAGGCTAAATTTGATCTCTTTGCCCTGGGTGATTAGAGGCTACTGTTGGAACACTAGACGTAAACATTATTTTGGGCGTGTCTGATAGTGAGACCCTTAACAATTTTTGCCTTCTGGACTGGTAACTTTAGGACACATAATATTTCATCTATACAGAGACAGGAAAGTATAAATGTGTCTACTTGATGATAACTTACATAAAATACGCCATACAGAATCATTTTTTTGCCTGCGTTATAGATTCTCTTTACCTTCTTTGGATGATTGCCATTGTTATTGACAGGCACATCATTAATGACAAGCACAGTCATCCAGAAGGCCTCCACGGCTTCTGATTACTGTACATCACTTGGGGCTTCTTCTGACATAACTCTCACATGATTTATGGGATTTAAATGTCTCTTGTTGCTTATTGTCGTGAATTGATAACACAATACCTCCAGCAGCTGTTAGTGATTCATCAGTTATATTCTCCAAGGATGAGAGAGATTATATGTCTTTCTGTTAATCACCTGCAAGGCATCGCTAGCATCCGAACTGGAAGGTGCACGAGGGGAGAATAAAAAAGGCCATACCTAGGGCAATGTTTCCCATTCAATCAAGCAATCCATTGGATCGTTTCACCCAAACAACCCTAAACAGATTCTAAATTTTGTTAGGTAATTAGGAAAAAGAGGTGGGCACTGTGGACTTCAGTCTTAGGGAGGGTTCCACTCACTGGTGCTGGGGTGTAGGGTATCACCTCTTGCGTGCTTGGATTCAAGAATTAGATTTCATGTATACCATAAGAAAGAAAAACAATCCTGCACTGCTCCAAGGCTTTTAATTTAGTCAGCTCGATCTTCATACATTGTATTCAAGTCCATTCCATAGAAAATACATTAAGATCTGACATACCCTTCTTGAGTCCTGGCTGTGGGGCAATGTGGGGGCGGCAGCGGCCTGCCTGACGACCGTTTCGCTCAAACGAGCTTCCTCTGAGGCTCCGTGCGCTCTACACATCCCGTTATGGGAGATTTTATACTGACAAGCAGTGGCTTAGTGTTCCGGGCACGTGACGCCGCTACGCATCAGTTCCTGTCTGCGTCACCCGCGGGCACGCGTCCATTACGACGCGTGTCACGCGTACGTCTACGACAGGAAGTCCATGCGTTCCATGCTGGATTCCACCTTCTCCCCTCCCCGCAGGGCGCGCACACGCTGGCCATGACGCATGTTCTAAATTTTAGATGTACAAGTGGCTGATGGGATTTTGAGATTACTCAATTAGTTCCTTCTCTACTAAGTTTTGTGTCAAACCTGACTTCAATGTGGTTTTATCCTCTTTGACCAATCATCTATACAGATTGATCACAGTTGCATGAGTGGTACTGCGATGGATTGATTGGTTGGTTGGTTGGTTGATTGATTGATTTAGATTAACGGTCAGTACTTTTATAGAACTGGTTGTTTGAACTTTGATAGAACCTAAACTGATTCCTGTGTGGCTGGTTTTACTGATTCCCAACACTTATCTTTGTCCCTCAAAGAGGAACTCCAGCCTAAACAAACATACTGTCATTAAGTTACATTAGTTATGTTAATTAAAATAGATAGGTAATATAATCTCTTACCCACACTTACCCACACTGTTTTAAAAGAACAGGCAAATGTTTGATTTCATGATGGCAGCCATCTTTTTGGTTGAAAGGAGGTGACAGGGAGCATGAGACACAGTTCCAACTGTCCTGTGTGCTCATCACCCCTCCCAGTTGCTAGGCAACGTGAATAACTACATAGGAAATCCCATCATGCTCTGCACAGCATCAGGGAAAAAAAGCCCGGGCTTTTTTTCTTTGAAGGGTGGAGCGTAGCTAAAAATGCAGCTAAAAATAATGCTTTGGTAACAAAAACAAAGTTCTGATGCTGTGAAACTGTTAAAGAAACACCAAGCCTTTTCAGTTCTGCTGAGTAGATTTTTAGTCCGGAGGTTCACTTTAACCTCCCTGAAAAAGAGAAGCTAGGAGCGGGAATCCTGAGCCTGACTTAGGGTAGCCCCCGGGAGGTCTATGCAGAGCTGTTAAGCGGAACTGAAGTATCTTTAAAAATAAAAAAAAATTCACTTACCTGGGGCCTCTGCCAGCCCCCTGCAGCCAACCTCTGCTCACGCCATTTCAAAACGATCCTCCATTCCCCCGCCACGGATCTCTTTTCTTCACGCAGTGGAAGCCGACTTCTAAGTCGACGTCCACTGTGCCCTGACCACGCATATCTTCGTACACATTCCCGTGGGCCAGAGCGTCCTGCGCATTTGCAGTAAGAGGGAGCGTGATCTAGGAAGCAAGTGGCCAATGCTTCCCAGGCGCAGTGGGCACCGACTGAAGAAGTGAAAGTGATCTGCAGTGGGGGAACGTAGGATCAGGATCACTACAAGAACACTGTAATTCATCCGCCAGCAATCGCTGGAAGCTGAATTACATAATTCCCCACCATTCACGGCGACCTGGAGGGGGAATAGTAATTAACGCCGCCAGGACTTGTGCAGGAGCAGGGTAAGCCATTTATTGGCTTTCCCCTGTGCCAAAATCTCCCGGAGGCTATATTATAGGTTCGCGGAGGGAGGAGCTACATTTCAATATACAGCAATATGTAGCTTTAGGAAGTGTTTCGGATGCTGCAACCAGGAAAATAGCCGTAACTTTTCCTTGGTGACCACTGTGATTGGCTCACAGTGAATACAGGGTCAGGAACTCCAAAAAGAGTGTAGACTTCAATAAGTTGCAAAGCTCAAGGTGTGCGTGTACCAGGCCTTAGCCACAGCCCCTGAACAAGCATGCAGATCAGATGTTTCTGACAGGAGAAAGACTGGATTAGCTGTATGTTTTTCAAGTGTGTGATTCAGACACTACTGCAGCCAATGAGATCAGCAAGATTTAGGCAACTGGTACTGTTTAAAGTTTAAAAGGAAATAGATGTGTCAGCCACCATATACCTTTCAATTCAGGTGTCCTTTAACTTCTTAATGACTGCGTCACGCCGATAGTCCTGGGGGAGTGTTTTGCATGGGATTGCACGCTCCTTCATCAGTCAGGGCAGCACGGTGGCGTAGTGGTTGCCTTGCAACGCTGGGTCCCCGATTCGAATCCCAGCCAGGTCAACATCTGCAAGGAGTTTGTATGTTCCCCCCGTGTCTGCGTGGGTTTCCTCCAGGTACTCCGGTTTCCTCCCACATCCCCCAAAAAACATACAGATAAGTTAATTGGCTTCCCTCTAAATTGGCCCTAGACTACGATACAAACACTACATATTACATACATAGACATAGGACTATGGTAGGGATTAGATTGTGAGCTCCTCAGAGGGACAGTGAAGTGACAAGACAATATACTCTGTACAGCGCTGTGGAAGATGTCGGCGCTATACAAAATACTAATAATAATAATCAGTCTCCCAGCAGCTATCGCTGCTAGGAGACTGTTAGACGATGAAACTGCCGTCTAATTATATTGTACAGCGCTGCGATCTACGGCAGCGCTGTACTGGGGACAGCCGTGTAACTCGGCTGTCCCCTACAGAGGCTCAGGAGCGATCGGCTCTCAGAGGCTGATGCCCTCATTAGGATCCAGAGGCTTCCCCCTCCTCTGGTGAGTATCCCCCAGGGGTTTTGTTTTGTTATAGATTCTCTTTAAAGGGACACTGTAGGGGTCGGGGGAAAATGAGTTGAAGTTACGCGGGGCTTCTAATGGTCCCCCGCAGACATCCTGTGCCCACGCAGCCACTCACCGATCCTCCGGCCACCCCCCGCAGACATCCTGTGCCCGCGCAGCCACTCACCGATGCTCCGCCCCCCCCCGCAGATATCCTATGCCCGCGCAGCCACTCACCGATGCTCCGGCCCCGCCCAGGGCCGGATTTGTACTCTTTACCGCCCAAGGCCACTGTCACCAGCTGACCCCCTTCAGTATAGGTAGCCAGATGACCCCTCCCCCTTTCTCTCCAGTACAGGTAGCCAGATGACCCCTCCCCCTTTCCCTCCAGTATAGGTAGCCAGATGACTCCCTTAATCCCTCCCATTTCCTACTCCCCCCCCCCCACCCTTTCAGTATAGGTAGCCAGCTTGCCTTCACACCCAGCAGCCATCAGTGTCACTCATTTCTTTGCTCATCTCCAGTACAGAAGCTTCCTCTTCCTTTCCGTCTCCAATGCTGCCCAAGTCCACAATGCAAACGTGCACAGAGAGCAAGGTGGCTGCTGCACAGGCAGTTAGCAGCAGAGTACCGCGGTCAGACGCTCGCCTGATCTCCCTGCATTGCAGCATTTACAAGCTTGAAGATGCTGCACCAGTTTAGCCTGCTGCTTTGGTGCCCTTGCTCCTGCAGTTCCCTAGGCCATGGCCTAGGTGGCCTTGGCCTAAATCCGGCCCTGGCCCCGCCTCTGGTTCACTTCTGGAATTTCAGACTTTAAAGTCTGAAAACCACTGCGCCTGCGTTGCCATGTCCTCGATCCCGCTGTTGTCACCAGGAGCGTACTGCGCAGGCCCAGTATGGTCTGTGCCTGGGCAGTACGCTCCTGGTGACATCAGCGGGAGCGAGGACACGGCAACGCAGGCGCAGTGGTTTTCAGACTTTAAAGTCTGAAATTCCACAAGGGAACTGGAGGCGGGGCCGGAGCATCGGTGAGTGGCTGCGCGGGCACAGGACGTCTGCGGGGGACCGTTAGAAGCCCTGGGTAAGTTCAACTCATTTTCCCCTGACCCCCCTACAGTATCCCTTTATCTGCTTTTACATGTGATTCAACTCCTTCCCTTTGAACATGACTGCTCCTGTGATCATGCATGTTGATACTATGTGAATGCCGCAGTGTCCATACAATAAGGAACACATACAGTATATATAGTCATAGAGCGTTAGCATAAGGCGGACCCCAGCAGGACAGGAGTTCTACCACTGGAACATGAATGCTTACATCATCGCAGAATGATGGCCTGGGTGACTATCCTGTCATCCTATTATCTGGTAGTGATTGGGAATTACTGGCGCTAATGATATAGCCCTCGGAGTGTTCATCTCACAGCTTCTGGTGGAAGAACGCACAGCGGCTCCAGAAACATCCAATCCTCCAATTGCCTCACTTCCTGGAGAGCTGATATCATAATGATGATTGATGACATTAATTGGCTTGTCATAAAATGAGCAGCCGGAGCTGTAAATCATTTCACCAGCCAGAGTTCTATAAGTCAGACTCTGGTCTCAGCTGCTGACATGATACCGATAAGAAAAAAAAATTCCCACCACCCATATAGGGCAACAAAATAGTTTATAGTGAATACAAATTTGCCCCTCCTCTTCCTCCTCTCACCTGCCTGGGGAAAGTCTTGTAATCCACTAACTGGATCAAACATTGCTACTTGTCATAGAGAACATTTCTGAGGATTCCCCCCTTTCCTGCATCCATATTGTTCTGGCTTTAGCAGTTCTAAAACTGTTCCATACCTCCCAAGCTTTAGAGATAAGAGGAATGCCTTTAGGACATGCCCCCACTACATGTTAAGTCATGCCCCCGCACCACACCTCTAGTCATGCCCTGTCACACCTTTAGTCATGTCCCAGCCACACCTCTAATCATGTCCCTGTCACATGTCTAGTCATGCCCCTGTCACATGTCTAGTCATGCCCCACCACACCTCTAGTCATGCCCCACCACACCTCTAGTCATGCCCCCACCACACCTCTAATCATGTCCCTGTCACATGTCTAGTCATGCCCCCACCACACCTCTAATCATGTCCCCACCACACCTCTAGTCTTGCCCCCACCACACCTCTAATCATGTCCCTGTCACATGTCTAGTCATGCACCCACCACACCTCTAGTCATCCCTCCACCACACCTCTAGTCTTGCCCCCACCACACCTCTAATCATGCCCCTGTCACATGTCTATTCATGCCCCTGTCACATGTCTAGTCATGCCCCCACCACACCTCTAGTCATGTCCCAGCCACACCTCTAGTCATGCCCCCACCACACCTCTAGTCATGCCCCCACCACACCTCTAGTCATGCCCCACCACACCTCTAGTCTTGCCCCCACCACACCTCTAATCATGCCCCTGTCACATGTCTAGTCATGCCCCTGTCACATGTCTAGTCATGCACCCACCACACCTCTAGTCATGTCCCAGCCACACCTCTAGTCATGCCCCCACCACACCTCTAGTCATACCCCCACCACACCTCTGGTCATGCCCCTGTCACATGTCTAGTCATGCCCCCACCACACCTCTAATCATGCCCCTGTCACATGTCTAGTCATGCCCCCACCACACCTCTAGTCATGTCCCAGCCACACCTCTAGTCATGCCCCCACCACACCTCTAGTCATGCCCCCACCACACCTCTGGTCATGCCCCTGTCACATGTCTAGTCATGCCCCACCACACCTCTAGTCATGCCCCTGTCACATGTCTAGTCATGCCCCTGTCACATGTCTAGTCAAGCCCCACTACACCTCTAGTCATGCCTCCACCACACCTCTAGTCATGTCCCCACCACACCTCTAGTCATGTCCCCACCACACCTCTAGTCATGTCCCAGCCACACCTCTAGTCATGCCCCCACCACACCTCTAGTCATGCCCCCACCACACCTCTGGTCATGCCCCTGTCACATGTCTAGTCATGCCCCCACCACACCTCTAATCATGCCCCTGTCACATGTCTAGTCATGCCCCCACCACACCTCTAGTCATGTCCCAGCCACACCTCTAGTCATGCCCCCACCACACCTCTAGTCATGCCCCCACCACACCTCTGGTCATGCCCCTGTCACATGTCTAGTCATGCCCCTGTCACATGTCTAGTCATGCCCCTGTCACATGTCTAGTCATGCCCCCACCACACCTCTAGTCATGCCCCTGTCACATGTCTAGTCATGCCCCTGTCACATGTCTAGTCAAGCCCCACTACACCTCTAGTCATGCCTCCACCACACCTCTAGTCATGTCCCCACCACACCTCTAGTCATGTCCCCACCACACCTCTAGTCATGTCCCAGCCACACCTCTAATCAGGCCCCTGCCACATGTCTAGTCATGCCCCACCACACCTCTAGTCATCCCTCCACCACACCTCTAGTCTTGCCCCCACCACACCTCTAATCATGCCCCTGTCACATGTCTATTCATGCCCCTGTCACATGTCTAGTCATGCCCCCACCACACCTCTAGTCATGTCCCAGCCACACCTCTAGTCATGCCCCCACCACACCTCTAGTCATGCCCCCACCACACCTCTAGTCATGCCCCACCACACCTCTAGTCTTGCCCCCACCACACCTCTAATCATGCCCCTGTCACATGTCTAGTCATACCCCTGTCACATGTCTAGTCATGCACCCACCACACCTCTAGTCATGTCCCAGCCACACCTCTAGTCATGCCCCCACCACACCTCTAGTCATACCCCCACCACACCTCTGGTCATGCCCCTGTCACATGTCTAGTCATGCCCCCACCACACCTCTAATCATGCCCCTGTCACATGTCTAGTCATGCCCCACCACACCTCTAGTCATGTCCCAGCCACACCTCTAGTCATGCCCCCACCACACCTCTAGTCATGCCCCCACCACACCTCTGGTCATGCCCCTGTCACATGTCTAGTCATGCCCCCACCACACCTCTAGTCATGCCCCTGTCACATGTCTAGTCATGCCCCTGTCACATGTCTAGTCAAGCCCCACTACACCTCTAGTCATGCCTCCACCACACCTCTAGTCATGTCCCCACCACACCTCTAGTCATGTCCCCACCACACCTGTAGTCATGTCCCAGCCACACCTCTAGTCATGCCCCCACCACACCTCTAGTCATGCCCCCACCACACCTCTGGTCATGCCCCTGTCACATGTCTAGTCATGCCCCCACCACACCTCTAATCATGCCCCTGTCACATGTCTAGTCATGCCCCCACCACACCTCTAGTCATGTCCCAGCCACACCTCTAGTCATGCCCCCACCACACCTCTAGTCATGCCCCCACCACACCTCTGGTCATGCCCCTGTCACATGTCTAGTCATGCCCCTGTTACATGTCTAGTCATGCCCCTGTCACATGTCTAGTCATGCCCCCACCACACCTCTAGTCATGCCCCTGTCACATGTCTAGTCATGCCCCTGTCACATGTCTAGTCAAGCCCCACTACACCTCTAGTCATGCCTCCACCACACCTCTAGTCATGTCCCCACCACACCTCTAGTCATGTCCCCACCACACCTCTAGTCATGTCCCAGCCACACCTCTAGTCATGCCCCCACCACACCTCTAGTCATGCCCCCACCACACCTCTGGTCATGCCCCTGTCACATGTCTAGTCATGCCCCCACCACACCTCTAATCATGCCCCTGTCACATGTCTAGTCATGCCCCCACCACACCTCTAGTCATGTCCCAGCCACACCTCTAGTCATGCCCCCACCACACCTCTAGTCATGCCCCCACCACACCTCTGGTCATGCCCCTGTCACATGTCTAGTCATGCCCCTGTTACATGTCTAGTCATGCCCCTGTCACATGTCTAGTCATGCCCCCACCACACCTCTAGTCATGCCCCTGTCACATGTCTAGTCATGCCCCTGTCACATGTCTAGTCAAGCCCCACTACACCTCTAGTCATGCCTCCACCACACCTCTAGTCATGTCCCCACCACACCTCTAGTCATGTCCCCACCACACCTCTAGTCATGTCCAAGCCACACCTCTAATCAGGCCCCTGCCACATGTCTAGTCATGCCCCACCACACCTCTAGTCATCCCTCCACCACACCTCTAGTCTTGCCCCCACCACACCTCTAATCATGCCCCTGTCACATGTCTATTCATGCCCCTGTCACATGTCTAGTCATGCCCCCACCACACCTCTAGTCATGTCCCAGCCACACCTCTAGTCATGCCCCCACCACACCTCTAGTCATGCCCCCACCACACCTCTAGTCATGCCCCACCACACCTCTAGTCTTGCCCCCACCACACCTCTAATCATGCCCCTGTCACATGTCTAGTCATGCCCCTGTCACATGTCTAGTCATGCACCCACCACACCTCTAGTCATGTCCCAGCCACACCTCTAGTCATGCCCCCACCACACCTCTAGTCATACCCCCACCACACCTCTGGTCATGCCCCTGTCACATGTCTAGTCATGCCCCCACCACACCTCTAATCATGCCCCTGTCACATGTCTAGTCATGCCCCACCACACCTCTAGTCATGTCCCAGCCACACCTCTAGTCATGCCCCCACCACACCTCTAGTCATGCCCCCACCACACCTCTGGTCATGCCCCTGTCACATGTCTAGTCATGCCCCCACCACACCTCTAGTCATGCCCCTGTCACATGTCTAGTCATGCCCCTGTCACATGTCTAGTCAAGCCCCACTACACCTCTAGTCATGCCTCCACCACACCTCTAGTCATGTCCCCACCACACCTCTAGTCATGTCCCCACCACACCTCTAGTCATGTCCCAGCCACACCTCTAGTCATGCCCCCACCACACCTCTAGTCATGCCCCCACCACACCTCTGGTCATGCCCCTGTCACATGTCTAGTCATGCCCCCACCACACCTCTAATCATGCCCCTGTCACATGTCTAGTCATGCCCCCACCACACCTCTAGTCATGTCCCAGCCACACCTCTAGTCATGCCCCCACCACACCTCTAGTCATGCCCCCACCACACCTCTGGTCATGCCCCTGTCACATGTCTAGTCATGCCCCTGTCACATGTCTAGTCATGCCCCTGTCACATGTCTAGTCATGCCCCCACCACACCTCTAGTCATGCCCCTGTCACATGTCTAGTCAAGCCCCACTACACCTCTAGTCATGCCTCCACCACACCTCTAGTCATGTCCCCACCACACCTCTAGTCATGTCCCCACCACACCTCTAGTCATGTCCCAGCCACACCTCTAATCAGGCCCCTGCCACATGTCTAGTCATGCCCCGTCACACCTCAAGTCATGCCCCCACCACACTACAAGTCATGCCTCCACCACACCTCTAGTCATGCCCCCACCACACCTCTAGTCATGCCCTCACCACACTACAAGTCATGCCTCCACCACACTTTTAGTCATGTCCCCACCACACCTCTAGTCATGCCCCCACCACACCTCTAGTCATGCCCTGGCCACACAAGTCATGCCTCCACCACACCTCTAGCCATGCCCCTACCACACCTAGTCATGTCCCAGCCACACCTGTCCCTGTCACATGTCTAGTCATTCCCCCACCACACCTATAGTCAGGTCTCCAACACACTGCTAGTCCCGACCAAGTCTCTAGTCATGCCCCCACCACACCCCCAGTCTTGTTGCTATGGAGGAGGATAGATGGAGAATAAGCAGAACACTATGTAGCAGATTCCCGTGGGTGGGGGAGCAGGGATACCATTGTAATTGGGCACTGGGGATATCTAAATATCCAGGATGCAGCTGTACACATGCTGCATTGACTTGGCCGAGACGGTTTTTATCATCCCTTTAGATCTTAGTGGAGTGCGCAGTCAAGCATCTTTAATTGTTTTTTATCATCCGCCATGGCCGAGTCCAAACCAGTGTGTAAGCATAGCTTAAGTTAGAGAATAAATCTGTGATGGACAGGCATACAGTAGCTAAGAAGAGAACTGGAAAGTCACTGGTCATTCCCAGTTTAGTCTTGGACTGACTTTATTTTTTTTTCAGTTAAATCTGAAATATTCTACCTTATATTTGTCTAATGCAGCTAAACAAAGTTTATAAAAACCTGGCACATTTGCCATTCACAAGTGTGGCCAGTAGTTCATTTGTCTGGCGGTCCACTTTACAGTGGATCCATGGACGCGTTTGGGGACTTTCTCGCCCGGCGATACAGCGTAACGAATACAGACGTGTAGAAATGGCTCCCTAACTATCCGGGATGCTGCATCAAGCCCTGTCCTCTAATTTATATTGTCTCTGCTTGACTGGATTTGCCAATTTTTGTCAGATATAATATTTGTGCTAATAAATTCCCCCGCCGTTGCAGAGCGTAACGGAGGCGCGCGGCGACGCTGCATAAAAGCTATCATTAAGTCCGCTGCCAGGTAACAGCTTATTATTATGCATTATTTTGAAAAGGTTTCCTCAGGATTGGCCTTAAAACTTGTACTTTGCAAATAATAACCCGTTGGACAAAGGCATCGTTGTGAACTCTGTGGCATGCAGTCTCGTCGAGTCCTTCCGCAATTAGAGAAGAAGCTGAAGTCGGAGGAGATAAACAGGCAGGCAATCAGCATCTAAAATGAATTTTTAACTAAACAGCTCATTTGCCGTACGGCACAAGGATGCCTGAGTGGAATGCCGGGAAAATGAGAAGGTACTTTGACAACTATTAACAAATAACTCCAAGACGTGTCACACAGAAGTATCCTCTTACATCTTGGCATACAAACCCCCCTCTCGGGGTACAAATGTTTTCCTACATCTATACAACAAATTCAATATGTGTGCAAGTTCCTTGATTAACCACTTACGTTCCAGAAATCTCTGGCCCCTTAAAGAGAATCTGTACTGTCTGATTTGTACAATAAAAAACATACTAATCAAGTAACTGTGATCTCCTGAATCCCTCTTTGCAGTTTCCACCACTCCCTGCCGCGATCCTGGCTTTTAATCGCCAGTTTTAGGCATTGTTTACAAACAAAAAACATGTCCGCTAACCAGGAAGTGATGTAGGGATGAGCAGCACAAACCAAATTATATGCAATACTATGCAAAGCATGCACGCAGCCTGTCACTGCTGTCCTGTTGTGTGCTGCAGCCCCTCTGTGTGTATATATATATATATATATATATATATATATATATATATATATATATATATATATATATATATATATATATATATGTATATGTATATATATGCATATATATATATATGTATATATATATATGTATATATATATATGTATATATATATATATATATATATATATATATAGAGAGAGAGAGAGAGAGAGAGAGAGAGAGAGACCAGACGTTCGGGGTCCGCTGTCCCAGGCTGCATGAGGTCCCGGGAAACGTCCCGCTTTCAGCAGCCGGACGTCCTGGCCTCGGGACTCTGGTCACTCTATCCTCATGAACTGGCAACGGTGTCTATAGACGCCGTGCCGGTTCATTGCCCGCAGCCCCGCTCCAGCCTCCTTCTTCCGGTGTCTGTTCCGACACCGGCAGGCGAGCAGGGCTACGACAAGATGGCTGCCGAAGCCCTGTACTGGAGACTATTTGTGTCTCCAGTACAGGGCTTCGGGCGCCATCTTGCCGTAGCCCTGTCAGCGCGGGAGACGAGCAGGAGGAAGGTGGTCCCGGGAGCAGCGCGCCAGAGGCCGGACACTTCTGCCAGGTGAGTAAATGTTTTCTTTTCCAGGTGAAATTTGCTCCCATTACGGTTTTTTTCTGGTGAAATGTTTGCCCGCATTGCGTTTCTTTTCTGGTGAAATGTTTGCCCGCATTGCGTTTCTTTTCTGGTGAAATGTTTGCTCGCATTGCGTTTCTTTTCTGGTGAAATGTTTGCCCGCATTGCGTTTATATTTTCTGGTGAAATGTTTGCCCACATTGCGTTTATTTTCTGGTGAAATGTTTGCCAGCATTGCGTTTATTTTCTGGTGAAATGTTTGCCCGCATTGCATTAATTTTCTTTTGAAATGTTTGTCCGCATTGCGTTTATTTTCTGGTGAAATGTTTGCCCGCATTGCGTTAATTTTCTGGTGAAATGTTTGCCCGCATTACGTTTATTTTCTGGTGAAATGTGTGCCCGCATTGCAGTAATTTTCTGGTGAAATGTTTTCCCGCATTGCAGTAATTTTCTGGTGAAATGTTTGCCCGCATTGCATTAATTTTCTGGTGAAATGTTTGCCGGCATTGCGTTTATTTTGTACTGTCATGTTGCCTGCATTGCGTTTATTTTGTACTGACATGTTTGCCCGCATTGCGTTTATCTTGTACTGACATGTTTGCCCGCATATATATATATATATATACACACTGTATATGTCATGCTACAGTATACTACAAGCTTTTATTACATAATGAATTATCTGCACTCCAGTCTGGAATTTTCACAGTTTCTCAGCATGTGACAGGCAACAGCTCGAGACGAGCTGAAATTGAGAGCAGAGACACTGTCTGTGAGGAGTAAACAAAGCACACAGAGCCTGCAGGGGGCGTACATAACTTGTCCTTATCACAGAAGTGGCAGCCTATTCCTCCCTGGGTTGACAAAGCTTGACAAAGAAAAGATTAGATATATTACAGAGACAGTGCAACTAGAAAAGGCTGCAGCTATCCAGACCACATTAGAACAGGTATAGGAACTTATAGGATAGAAGAAATAAGGCTAAAATTTAGTTACAGAGTCTCTTTTAGGACTTTCTGATACAAAAGCAGGGCTCGCTGATGTCATGGACCTGCCGTTCTCCCTACACTGAGGCCCACTCCCTCTACCATCGCTATGACAGCAGAGCTCTGTGAGGCGGTCAGGAGCCGATTTCTTTGGCTCCTGACCCTGTGATTACTGTGATTGGCTCACAGTGATCACATGGTCAGGAGCCAATGAATTCGGCTCCTGATCGGCTCACCAAGCTCTGCTGTCATAGCGATGAAAGATGGAGTGGGCTTCAGCGATGGGAGAGCTGCGCGGTTGGCAGTAGTGGCGGGAGTGTGTGGCACACTAATTGAAATCTACGCCCTGACAGGGATAACAGGTCCCGAACAGGGCGATTTCAATTAGTAACATCCTGGAGCGGTTAACTAATGTCACATAAATTACTTTTCCAAAATCAAAGTTTTATTGAAAGAACTAAAATTAATAAACACAATGGAAGGCAATACTTACTCAACAAGCAGCACCTGCTATGCAACCTGGTGGTCGGAGTTAAGCCAGTTTAATTTAATTTAAAGATTTAAAGACACAGTAAGGTGTCCAGATCTTACAATATAAAGAAACACTTAAAAAATGTACCTCTTTTGGTACAAAAATCGCGTGTCAAACGCTGGGGAGGTTAAACAAATGTATTAAAAAATCAAATATATTCCCAACAAGGATTTGGACGTAACATAAAAGTTTATCTCATCATGTCCCATGCCACTTCAGGTATCCTTTAAGTGCTTCGAAGCAGGTCTTGGACACTCCCCTTGTAGGCTTGTGAGGCTGAGCAAAGTGTGGTCATGTCACCAAATGATCCTTTCACTGAAACTATCGGAGTGGAATTCTCAGTAAGTTTAAATGGGACTCTTGCGCAGGAGACAGGAAAACATTGAGAAATCCACCCTGTGTGTGTTTATAGAGAACAACCTGTCTAATTCTCCCTTCTCAGCAAATAAACACAAGTGTAATTCGAGATGTCAGCTCTGTCTGAACTGCGCCTAGATGTGTGCCGAGTTTTGTGCTAATACGTAAACACAAGAGCGCATTATGTGTCATCACACCGGCCGGCGTGAGAGTCCTGTGCAAGCGCAGTTCAGTCTTAGAGTACAGGACTCTCACGCCGGCCAGCATGATGACGTGTAGCGCGCGCGGCAGGGGCGCGCATCAATGACTTCGGCCTGAAGTCGCAGATTAACGGAGCCACCAGCCAGACCGGGTGAAGAGCCAGGACGCTGGGGGACCTCGTGGGCTACGGTGGGCAGGAGGAAGCCCCAGTTAAAGTAGAACTGTAGTGAGAGGTATATGGAGGCTGCCATATTTATTTTCTTTTAAGCAATACTAGTTGCCTGGCAGCCCTGCTGATCTATTTGGCTGAAGTAGTGGCTGAATCACACCAGAAACAAGCATGCAGCTAATCTTGTCATATCTGTCAAAACTGTCAGAAAAACTGTCAGAAAAACCTGATCTGCTGCATGCTTGTGCAGGGTCTATGGCTGAAAGTATTAGAGACAGAGGATCAGCAGGATGGCCATGTAACTGGTATAGCTTAAAGAGACTCCGTAACAAAAATTGCATCCTGTTTTTTATCATCCTACAAGTTCAAAAAGCTATTCTAATGTGTTCTGGCTTACTGCAGCACTTTCTACTATGACAGTCTCTGTAATAAATCAATGTATCTTTCCCCTGTCAGACTTGTCGGCCTGTGTCTGGAAGGCTGCCAAGTTCTTCAGTGTTGTGGTTCTGCTAGGAACTCACCCTTCCAGGCCCCTCTCTGCACACTGCCTGTGTGTTATTAAAGATTAGAGCAGATTCTCTCTTCTCTCTTATCTTTTACAAGCTGGATAAATCGTCCTCTGAGCTGGCTGGGCTTTCACATACTGAAGAATTACAGACAAGGGCAAAGCTGTTTGCAGGAAGAAACAAGCAGCCTGAAACTTCAGTGCATGAGAACAGGGGGAAAGAAACACACAAATGATCTCTTGAGATTCAAAAGGAAGGCTGTATACAGCCTGCTTGTGTATGGATGTATTTTCTATGTCTGGACATACTGTACATCAACCTACTTCCTGTTTTGGTGGCCATTTTGTTTGTTTATAAACAAACTTTTTAAAACTGTTTTTAACCACTTTTAATGCGGCGAGGAGCGGCGAAATTGTGTCAGAGGGTAATAGGAGATGTCCCCTAACGCACTGGTATGTTTACTTTTGTGCGATTTTAACAATACAGATTCTCTTTAAATGGAAATAAATATGGCAGCCTCCATACACCTCTCTCTACAGTTCTCCCTTAAGTCCAAATATTGATTCAAACACCAACAATAAAAAAAAAGAAATATAAATATAGTAGTAACAAAGTTCTGTAACTGTATGCATGTGGCTCTGTCTGAATGTCTGGCTGTACATTTATTAGCAGCAGAAGTGTTTAAAGTAGATTTTGATATAATTCATTAGCTGAGATAAAATGATGATTTATGCAGTATTTCTTGCTGTCTCTACATTTTCTCTGTTGACTCCTACATCTGTCTTCACACTTCTATCTCAACATATGATTAAAAAGAGTGTGGAGAGTTTAAATGTGAAATTTTCATTTATTCTATGTGTGTATTGACCTTGTGAGGATGGTTCCAGACAGGCAGATGCCTCAACAAGAGTGGCTGGAGTGAGACTAGGGTTGCCAGGTCGGCTGATGGAGAAAACCGGACAGGGGGTGGAGTTATGGGTGGAGTTAGGGGCGGAGTCAGAAGCGCACTTTTATGTAGAGTGGGGCTAAGCAATGGGCTTTTTAAAAAATGTTTTTTGCAGTATTTATATCGCACTGACATCTTCTGCAGCACATTACAGAGTACATAGCCATGTCACTAACTGTCCTCACCAGTACATGCACATAAGAGACCACTTTTCACCAGTAAATGCACATAATAAGAGACAGCTTTTCACCAGTAAATGCACAAAAGAGACAGCTTTTCACCACTAAATGCACATAATGACAAACAGCCAGTGTTCCCAGTATATGTAGCCAGGGATATATGTGCCCAGTATATGTAGCCAGGGGGTATATATGTCCCAGTATATGTAGGCAGGGGTGTAAATGTCCCAGTATACGTAGGCAGGGGTATATATGTCCCAGTATATGTAGCCAGGGGGTATATGTGCCCAGAATAGGTAGCCAGGAGCTATATGTGCCCAGAATAGGTAGCCAGGGGGTATATGTGCCCGGAATAGCCACTAGCCAGGGGCTATATGTGCCCAGAATAGGTAGCCAGCTAAGCCAGGTGCGCCCCCCCCCCCCCCCCGCAGGAGGAGAACAGCGCAGCAGAGAGAGAGCTGGGAGCAGCGGTGGAGAAGGGGGGCAATCTCCCCCCCCCCCCCCCCTTCCCTCACCTTAGGGTGCTCTATCTCCCCCGCTGTCTCCTCCAATATGATGTGCAGCAGGCTGGCGGGTGGCTGGCTGGCTGAGGGGGGAACTTACCTCTGTGTCGCAGGCGCCGGAAGTTCGGGTCCCGCAGCCGCTGAGCCTGAGAGAGATTCGACTCAAAAAAAATCCGAGTCAAAGATCCGAATCATTCATGAGCCGGACAACACTATTCAGACTGATTAGTGTTGTCTGGCTCATGAATGAGATTCTCAGCGGCTGCGGGACCCGAACTTCCGGCGCTGGAGCGACACAGAGGTAAGTTCCGCCTGCAGCCACTCGCCAGCCTGCTGCACATCATATTGGAGGAGACAGCGGGGGAGAGAGAGCACCCTAAGGTGAGGGATGGGGGGGAGATTGCCCCCCTTCTCCACCGCTGCTCCCAGCTCTCTCTCTGCTGCGCTGTTCTCCTCCTGCGCTGCGGGGGGGGGGGGGGGGGGCTCTGACTAGTCTAAACCGGACAACTTAATTGTCCGGTTTAGCATGCATTTTACAACCGGACACAGCGCACAAAAACCGGACTGTCCGGTGTAAAACCGGACACCTGGCAACCCTAAGTGAGACATCTCCGCTCATCCTTATGTGGTGAGCAGAGAATACAATAGAAGGCAAGAAAGGGACAGGCCAGTTCAAGTACCCACCCCCTGGCTGCTGCCCCCAGATCTCTCTCCTCAACTTTACGGTGTTACCCGGAGGCCCCTGCACCATTTTCGTCAGCAAAGAAACTCACCTGTTCCAGCGCATTGCTCCAGTCCGTGCCTCTTGTCTTTATCCTCGTAGAGGCACGTCTTCTTAAGCACCATAAACACGCTCAACGAAAGACGCTCAGTACAAACGAGAAGACAAATTTGAGCGATAAAAAGATACGCCTTGACGTGCACACGAAAATACACACCACACGACAAAACTAGTGACTTCCTTAAAAGACGTGTTTACCATTTTGTTAACCTCCTGAGCGTTCTGGACGAGCTGAGCTCGACCAGAGACGCCGGAGGGTGCCGCTCAGGCCCTGCTGGGCCGATTTACACAAAATAAAAAGGAGCACACGCAGCCGGCCCTTTGCCAGCCGCGTGTGCTACCTGATTGCTGCCGCAGCGCAGCGATGCACCGCATGCAGCGGTGAAAGAGGGTCCCCCCAGCCGCCGAGCCCAGCGCAGCCGGACCAAACAGTTCCGACCAGCGCTAAGGGCTGGATCGGAGGCGGCTGACGTCCATGACGTCACTCCGCTCGTCGCCATGGCGACGAGGAAAGCAAAACAAGAAGGGCCGCTCATCGCCGGAGGCGATCAGAAGTACGGATTAGGAGCGCCCTCTAGTGGGCTTTCATGCAGCCAACTTTCAGTTGGCTGCATGAAATATTTATTTTTTTATTAAAAAAAAAAACGTCCGGACGCCAACCTGGCGATCTTAATAGAACGCCGGGCAGGTTAAAGCTCCACAGCGACGTCTCCTCACCACCATAGTCGATAATAGTAGATAATAGCGCAATCGTCTAGATTTGTGTACACATTAGGAGTTTGCAGACGTCTTCTCACCGTCTTTCCCAAAATCAATCCGACAGCCGGAACGTTTCGACCTCTTCATATCTGTCGTTTGCCGTTTCTTATCTGTCGTTCTCGCTCAGTCGTCCGCACGTCTACACGTGAAATCTGTCGTTCAACTTTTCCAAAATGTTTGATTTTCACTCACTGTAAAAGACGGCGGTTGAGCGTGTGTATGGGACTTTAGTAACCCGGCAGATGTTATTGCATAATGAAATTTGACAGTTCATTGAGAAAAGGCAGCCAGCGGGGGCGGGTCATTGAGAAGAGGTAGCCAGCGGGGGCGGGTCATTGAGAAGAGGCAGCCAGCAGGGGCGGGTCATTGAGAAGAGGCAGCCAGCGGGTGCGGGTCATTGAGAAGAGGCAGCCAGCGGGGGCGGGTCATTGAGAGGAGGCAGCTAGCGGGGGCGGGTCATTGAGAAGAGGCAACCAGCGGGGGCAGGTCATTGAGAAGAGGCAGCCAGCGGGGGCAGGTCATTGAGAAGAGGAAGCCAGCGGGGGCGGGTCATTGAGAGGAGGAAGCCAGCGGGGGCGGGTCATTGAGAAGAGGCAGCCAGCGGGGGCGGGTCATTGAGAAGAGGCAGCCAGCGGGGGCAGGTCATTGAGAAGAGGCAGCCAGCGGGGGCAGGTCATTGAGAAGAGGAAGCCAGCGGGGGCGGGTCATTGAGAGGAGGCAGCCAGCGGGAGCGGGTCATTGAGAAGAGGCAGCCAGCGGGGGCGGGTCATTGAGAAGAGGCAGCCAGCGGGGGCGGGTCATTGAGAAGAGGCAGCCAGCGGGGGCGGGTCATTGAGAAGAGGCAGCCAGTGGGGACGGGTCATTGAGAAGAGGCAGCCAGCGGGGGCAGGTCATTGAGAAGAGCCAGCCAGCGGGGGCAGGTCATTGAGAAGAGGCAGCCGGCAGCGGGGGCAGGTCATTGAGAAGAGGCAGCCAGCAGGAGCGGGTCATTGAGAAGAGGCAGCCAGCGGGGGCATGTCATTGAGAAGAGGCAGCCAGTGGGGGCAGGTCATTAAGAAGAGGCAGCCAGCGAGGGCAGGTCATTGAGAAGAGACAGCCAGCGGGAGCAGGTCATTGAGAAGAATCAGCCAGCGGGGGCAGGTCATTGAGAAGAGGCAGCCAGCGGGGGTGGGTCATTGAGAAGAGGCAGCCAGCGGGGGCAGGTCATTGAGAAGAGGCAGCCAGGGGGGGCTGGTCATTGAGAAGAGGCAGCCAGTGAGAACAGGTCATTGAGAAGAGGCAGCCAGCGGAGGCGGGTCATTGAGAAGAGGCAGCCAGTGGGGATGGGTCATTGAGAAGAGGCAGCCAGTGGGGTCAGGTCATTGAGAAGAGACAGCCTCCGGGGCAGGTCATTAAGAAGAGGCAGCCAGCGGGGGCAGGTCATTGAGAAGAGGCAGCCAACGGGGGTGGGTCATTGACAGGAGGCAGCCAGCGGGGGCGGGACATTGAGAGGAGGCAGCCAGCGGGGGCGGGTCTATGAGAAGAGGCAGCCAATGGGGATTAAGAAGGGAGCAGCATGCCGGAACAGGTGAGTTACTATGCTGACATAACTTTGCAGGAGCCAAGGGGAGTACAAGTTAGGGGGCGGTAGCACTGAGGGGCCCTGGGGCAATCGCCCCCTCTGCCTATATAGTAGCGCTAGACCTGGAGAAGGAGAGAAGAAAAATAAAAAGATAAATGTGAGAAAGATAAGGATAAAAAAGGAAGAGAGAAGAAGAGAAGGAAAGTGAGAAAATGTGTAAAGGAATAGAGAAGAGAGAAGAAAATGAAAAATAAGAGACTAAGGCCCATATGCAACTTTTTCTCTTGAGTTTTTTCCTAGGTGATGTTTGTAAACGTATCAATAAAATGCCTTTTAACTACCAGAAAGCAAGAAAGTACTAAAAAATAACTTTCATAGGATGTTTTCACCTACTTTTTGGTATTTATTCAATTGCAAAGTGCTGAAAAGGTATTTTACATAGAAGATAAAAAATAATCCGCTAGGAGAAAATTAATTCATGTAATGCCTGGCAGATCTCTTGTTTTCCTTCAGCCACTATACCCCAATCTTGTGCTGCAGTTCTGAGCTTGGCGCACGGTCTTCATCTATATAGACAAGCCCCCGCGTGAACAGGACACTGAATATGTCTCCTGACTACGGTTACCCCCAGGTCTTAACATGCAAGGCATAGAGGCTGAGGCCGGGAACACCAGAGTACCACCAGAGAAAAGCAAGACTATGCAGCTGGGTGATATCAGGTAATAGAGCGTAATGCCCTTGTGGAGGAGATTACACAGATCACACCAGGAGCTATGAACAAGGGAGCAAGATTGCTCAGAGTGACCGCAGCTCTGAGCTTCTGATAACCGCAACAATAAACAAGACACAATGGTTGCTCAGTGCGACCGCAGCACTGAGCATCTGATGTCCACCACACTGAGTAAACAAGGACAGACAGAGAGACAGAAGGAATGCTTGCCAATCTAATTGCTGCCACAGCAATAGCAAACATCCACACAAGTTCAGACAAGACAAACAGGAAGGAACGTAACAAATGACATCCGCAGCTATAGTTACGTCCACAGGAACAGAACTAGCAGAACTCTCTCTCTGAACAGATTCAGTCCGAGAGAGATCTGTCATTTTAACAATCTGGTAGATGTATGGCCACCTTTGGACAGATAACAAGCAGTACGAATGCATTTTCATACAGATCTTATGTCCTTCTCCTTCAGCACTTTTCTAGGTCTCTTTTAATTCTGGACCTGGAAAGGAAATCCATTTGCTTGGAAACCTTAAGATAGCAGATGCCGTCTATAAACTCTCCATGAGTGGCTTTTATACTTAACTCGCAGCTTTGATGCTCCAAACTTTCCCGTATTCCCCAAAGTTACACAATTTCAGCCTATTTGCTCTTTAGTGCAGCGAGCCCAATATGTTCAAAAGCCTCTGCAGCTCCTTGTGCATGGAAATGAGGCTCTGCGCTCCTTGCATATTCAGGGAGGGGGAAGGAGACTGGAACACTGACTGTATATTGTGTGATTTCATATCCCTCCAGCCTCAGTGGTTGCTTTGGGTGTTCTTAAAGGAGAACTGTAGTGAGAGGTAGATGGAAGCTGCCATATTTATTTCCTTTTAAGCAATACTAGTTGCCTGGCAGCCATGCTGGTCTATTTGGCTAAAGAAGTGTCTGAATCACACCAGCTAATCTTGTCAGATCTGTCTAATTTGTCAGAAACACCTGATCTCCTGCATGCTTGTTCCTTGTTCAGGGCCTATGGCTGAAAATATTAGAGACCAGAGGATTAAAGGATAGCCAGGCAACTGGTATTGCTTAAAAGGAAATAAATATGGCAGCCTCCATATCCCTTTCCCTACAGTTCTCCTTTAAAGTGAACCTCCAGACTAAAAATCTACTCAGCAGAACTGAAAAGGCTTGGTGTTTCTTTAACAGTTTCACAGCATCAGAACTTTGTTTTTCTTTCCCAAGCCTCAGTTTTTAGCTGCACAGAAGAAAACTGCCCGGGCATTTTTCCCCTGATGCTGTGCAAAGCATGATGGGATTTCTGATGTTGTTGTTCTCGTTCTGCTGTTTTGATGACATTTTTTTTTATTTGATTATATATAATATTACTGTTATTTTAAGATTTCTAATGCATACGTGATTGTAAGGCTATCTATTGTATTGTATATATTTATATATACTTTTCTCTATTTATAATATTAATGTATACGTGATTTTAAGGCTATTTTAAGGCTATTTATTCTATTACAAATATATAAATTATTTTTTTCATGTTATTTCTAGAGAAGTATTTTAAGGATTAAATATATTATTGTTTATATGTGTTTAGGGTATTTGTAGGGTGGGGATGGTTAGGTTTAGGCATTACCAGGGGGGTCTAGGGGTTAGGGATAGGTACAGGGAGGGTTAGGTATAGTTACACTATAATATACGCAACCAGGGGGTGGTTAGGGTTAGGCACCACCAGGGGGTCTTAGGGTTAGGCACCACCAGGGGGGTGGTTAGGGTTAGGCACCACCAGGGGGGTGTTTGGGGTTAGGCACCACCAGGGGGTCTTAGGGTTAGGCACCACCAGGGGGGTCTTAGTGTTAGGCACCACCAGGGGGGTCTTAGGGTTAGGCACCACCAGGGGGGTCTTAGGGTTAGGCACCACCAGGGGGGTTTTAGGGTTAGGCACCACCAGGGGGATCTTAGGGTTAGGCACCACCAGGGGGGTCTTAGGGTTAGGCACCACCAGGGGGGTCTAGGGGTTAGGGATAGGTACAGGGAGGGCTCTGTGTGAGAGTAAGGTTAGGTATAGTTACAGCACAATATATGTAATATATACAATTTATTAAATTATGTATATTTAAACAAAGAGGGGGTCTAGGGGTTAGGGATAGGAATAGGGAGAGATCTGTGTGAGCCTACAGTTAGGTATTATTACAGTAAAATATCTGTAAAACCTACCATTGCATTGCTATGCTTAGTACAAGTGTAAATATCGTTTTTGTTATAGACGCTATTTGACGTTTCATTTCAGAATTTGTTTGTTGTTATAAACGGCCCTTTTTTCCAGGCGCCCTTTTTTGATACACGCTTAACAAATACAATCAGTGGGACAGTTATCAGAGCACCGACAATTTTCACCACACGTTATATCCGCAGTGCGTGTGTGTCCCCCCCCAAAAAAAAATGCCCGCAGACTCAGTATAGGTAGGTAGTCAGGTATAGGTGCCCCCAGTATAGGAAGTCAGGTGTAGGTTTCCCCCCATAGGTAGGCAGGCATCAGTGCCTCCAGTATAAGTACCCAGGTGTCGGTTCCCTCAGTATAGGTAGCCAGGCGTAGGTGCTCTCCCTCCATTAGGTAGCCAGCTCTAGGTGCCCCCTTGGAAGCCGTCGCGCCCTGAGTTACCACTCGCGTCGCTCAGGTCAAAGGCCGGCTATGCCGCCTGACACCCACTCCCCTTCTTATCATTATTCACTTTAGACACCTCCCCTCCCCAAGTGCAGTGCTGAGATTGTTGGCAATGGCAGAGGGTAAGCTTGTAACTCCTGTTCACATTTTTAAATGTGATTCTACTAGTGTGTAGATATTGACATGGGGTCCAAGCTAAGGGAGAGCAGAGAAAACTGTAACCTGATCTGCTCCTTCTTGCTGTCTGTTTACAGCTCTGAACCAAGCTGATAATAAGAGTTATGCTACAGAGTTCATCAGGACAGGGAGACCGTGAGTGAGGGATATTGGCTGTGTATGATGTATGCCTATGTATGTGTGTTTGCATTGTGTGTGCTCTATACAGTATGTACAGATGGCTGTGCTGTTTTTAGATCTGAGGGCTCATGCACACTTATAATGCACATGTGATTGCATTGTACCTTGGGCATTTTGAGACTCTTCCTGTGCCTTTGTACTTTTGAAAATGAACTCATTTTCAGTTTCAAACAGCCCAGAAACACGAGAGATGAGTATGTCATCTGTAAAAATGCATCCTGTCATGTGGTATTGCAGAGGATAGATGTTAATATGAAAGTTTTATATGTCCATGCACATCACAAAGCATATGAAGTGCATAAAAGCTGACTGGGGACTCTGTGTACACATAGGATGCCTACTACAATGTTTGTTTCAGGCAGCAAAAAGTATAGAGCCTTCCCAGGGCCTGGCTCTGGCTACCCTTACTGACTTGTGCTAGGGGGTGGGAGGTTGCTTTTCAGCAACATATCAATATTAAAGATGGTGAAAGGTGGACACCAAAGCACCTTTGTGTTCAGGCATTTAAAGAGCTTTTTTTCTGCAAATTGTGATTTGGCATGAGGGGAGCCCAGCAGGGGAGGACTGGCCAGGGGGGAAGGGGAGAGATTTCCCCCATGGTCACCTCTCATTTAATGATTTAGGGCTGGTGCAGGACCTGCGGCACTCAGGTTTTTGTAAAAGGCAATGTGAAACACTAGGCTGGCTGAGGGAAATAAAAGTGCAATTACAGAGCAATTAGCAGGCGGGTAAGCTGGTAAATATACACAGCAAGATGCAGAGCAGAGGCTTGCCTGCAGGGTCCATAGAAAAAAAACTCAGTCTGCTCTCTCACAATCATATCTCCCAGCTGTTCCTCTTTTGAAGGGACAGTCACTCTTTGGACATAAGTGTGTGTAGGGGGGAGCCTTGGGGAATTAAGGTGGCCATTTATCTGTCGACTCGGCGATCAACCAGCTATTGAATTGGATGAAAATCGGTGCCGCTACAAGCATGCCCAATCGGCGATTTGACTGATTTTGGGCGGAAATTGATTAAATCTGAGATGCTGGGAAATCTCAGGCTTATGTGGTTGATCGGGCGCGCAGCGGTTACGGCGTGTGGTAATCACGAATGATGGACACGAGGGAAACCCCTGGCTGTAGTCCCTCCAAATGTATTATGTGGCCCCCGATGCCTGTGCAGTTATACTTTACCTGTCACGCTGTCCTGCAAGTGTCCTTGCTGTATTTCCACATGATTGCCCATGTGACTACCGGCATAGAGCAAGTGGGACGCGTGTGTTACACCATTTGGGCTGGGGCTGCCATGAACACAGGCCTCTAGTTTGTGTTTTCCCCCCAGGCCGAAATGTCCCAGCACTCCACTGAGGCCCAGTAGGTTTGCCCTTTATGAGGCTCAGAAGTTTCTGATGCTGTCTCTGCCTTTACTTTCCATAGACCACGACTCTCAGAATACATTTCCTGCAAATTTGTTAGTATTTATAAGAATCATGCACAATGGTGACTCCTTTCTGGCAGAGCCGGAATTAAGGCTAAATGGGGCCCTAAGCAAAGTAACTGAAATGCCCCCCCCACCCCATCATGTCGTAATAGAATCAGAAGATGCAGCTGCACAGCAACATGCCGCACATCGGGGCAGCCGAGCTACTGGTTGCTATGGGCAACAGCCCGCTTTCCTCTGTGGGTGCACAATGCAGGGAATAGCAGCGGCAAAATGCAGAGTGAGAGATGAATGGCTGGGACATTTGCACTTAGGGGCTGGGGCACCCCTGTGAAGAGGGCGCCAGATATCGCAGCAGCAGCACTTTCCCCCTGCATCTCCAGCCTCGCAGTAGCAGAAAGCTCTGGACACCGCCAAACCGGAAGCCGTTCCCCAGACAGAATTACATGACCACCCCCACCACCGAACAACCGATTTCCTCCCAAACTAGACAGCCACCATGCAGCCTCCATCCCAGTGAATACGACAGTCCAGCAGAGAAGGCAGCCGCAGCGGGGGAGAATGACAACACCAGATGACTCACATTCACCTATTGCGATGCAAGCAATAGAGGTCCTGTCATCCGGAGCCCATCTGTCTCCTCTAGAGTGCTGCCGCTCTGTTACTACTACTATTACTACTTCCTATCTGATCTGAGAATTAGGAAGTTCAGAGCGAGCGGCTGCACTGTAGAAGAGACAGATGGGTTTCAGATGACGGGATCTCTATTGCTTGGATCATGGATAGGTGAGTGAGCGTTTGCCATCTGCTGCTATCATTCTTGGTGCAGCTGTGGTTCTCTGTGGGAAGGGAGGGAGGAGTGGGCAGCGGCAGAGGGCACAGTAGCAGGAGGGGGACCTAGGAGGAGAGCCTGGCTCTGAAGACAATCAGCAGTGCATGGCATCATTTGACAAGACAAGACAAATAACATTTATATCGTGCTTTTCTCCTGGCGGACTCAAAGCGCCAGAGCTGCAGCCACTAGGACGCGCCCTATAGGCAGTAGCAGTGCCAGAGCTGCAGCCACTAGGACGCGCCCTATAGGCAGTAGCAGTGTTAGAGAGACTTACCTAAGGTCTCCTACTAAATAGGTGCTGTCTTACTGAACAGGCCGAGCCGAGATTCGAACCCAGGTCTCCTGTGTCAGAGGCAGAGCCCTTAAAGGGACTCCGAGCAGTGCCTGTGGGTATGCCTTTAAGCATACCCACAACTAATTAATTACAACCTCACACCTACCAGCATGATGTTTGTAATTATATCCCCCTGGGTTCCTTATATTTCATTGCATTGTGCTGAATCGAGCTGCCGACTTTGGAGAAAAGTCGTTCTGTGTAACACAATGTAACTATGGAAAGATGCATATCATTTTAAAGCGCTCTTTCTCCTCTTTCCAATGATAGATAAACTGCCACCCTACGCCTTTTAGTTTTCACTATTTTCGCGATTGAAATTGCTGTGTCCGCGATCACGAAAATAGTGAAAACTAAAAGGCATAGGGTGGTGGTTTATATATCATTGAAAAGAGGAGAAAGAGAGCTTTAAAATGATATGCATCTTTCCATAGTTACTGCACTGCTCAGAGTCCCTTGAACCATTATACCATCCAGCCACTGCTGACAGGATGGCGAGGGCTGGTTTATGTGCTGATGGGGCCCCTTTGACTCTGAATGGGGCCCCAAGCGACTGCTTTTGTTGCCTGGTCAGTAATCCGGCCCTGCTTTCTGGGCAGGGGAGCCTGCTGGAGGGCACAGTGGCTTTAGGGGCCCTCGCATCCTCCCTCTCCCCACCTACATGTAGAGTAGCACAGCAGAGCACTGTGTTCATATATTTACCTGCTCTTGTCACCTCACATCTCCTCCTCCTCCCACTTACTCAATGCTGTCGGGCATGCAGCCCCCCATGAGGAGATGGACTGGTCCAAAATCTGTCAGATTTTTTAGATTTTTACTACCTACTGTAAGGGATAGCAACATAGGAAAAAAGTAATTTATAGCACATTTTATTCTGGGAGAAACAAATATTGTATTTGTATGTATTTTAAACTTTTCAATTTTTTGTGATAGTGGCCCTTTAAGTGAATGTGTGACCCCGGCTCCTTGTGGGGGTTAAAGGAGTTCAGTAAGTGTTGCTTCATGCTTTGTTCATGCATTGTAACCACTATTCTCATTAACATATGTAGCAATATTATGCATATTCTTTACAAGGTCCTGATCCCTCTGATAAACCTACGCCTTTTGAAATCTGTGCGCAAAAGGTCATACCCAACCGCATCTTATCTCCCAGATTTATCAAATCCTCCGTTCTCCCTTACCTGACCAACCTATCGCTCATAGATCTATGACCAAATGGTCACAATCTCTTTCCATAGACATTACTTTGCCTATGTGGCAGAAATTATGGAACACTTACTCCTTGTTGCCTTTATGTACGGCCTATAAAGAAAATCACTACAAGGTTCTCTACATGAGGTACAGAACTCCAGATATTATCAGTAAATGGAACCCTGATGTGTCTGCTTGCTGCTAGAGATGTCAGAGCGCACGAGGCACTTTGTTACATATCTTGGGACTGTATTCGTATTATTCCCTTTTGGAAGTCAGTGGCTTGGCTTATGAGTGAGATTTGGGCAACACAGGTCGAACATAAACCACTCACTTTGTTGTTGGGGTATCCACCCCCGACACATTCCTGTAAAGCAAATAAGCTTACGGCTATAATTCTCAATGCGGCCAAAAGATCTATTGCAGAACTCTGGCACTCTCAATCTCCACCGACAAGGAACATGTTGATTAACAAAATTCTTGATGTAAAACGAATAGAAGAAATGACAGCTAGATTGAGTAATACCACTGATAAGTTTGATGAAATTTGTCGCCCCTGGGAGCTTTGGAAAATAATGGAGGATTATGGCCCCTTTCATAGGTTAAAGCGGATCCAAGATGAAAAAATAACTATAACAAGTAACTTGTCTATATATCTTAGCTAAAGTTTAGACAGTTTACACAGCAAATCTAGCTGCAAACAGCTTTAATAGAAAATGATTATTTGTTCCTGTGATACAATGACAGCAGCCATGTTGTTTGTAAACATTACACAGAGGCAGATCTGTATCTTGAGCACTCAGCCTGTCAAAAAAGCCTAATCCCCCCTTCTCCCCTCTGCCTCTGAAATCTCTGGCTAGTAACACCTCCTCCTCCTTCTGCCCAGACTGAGCTCCCATGAGCCCTTGCTACTGCCAAGGCTCTCTGAAAACCTGTGGGCGTGGTTTATTTAGATTATAGGGAATTAGAGTATTAAAACGAAAACAAAAAACTATTTGGCTTGAGGAATGCCCTATAAACAATAGGAAAGGAACACAATTATGCAATGAGTTAAAGTTCACCTTGGATCCACTTTAACTTACCCTTTTAAGTACTTTGGACCTTCTCCTCTTCTGATTATTGTCTGTCCTTATTATATTCTATGTGCCTTCCTTAGATGCTTAGATCATAGTTATGATTGGTTAAAGAGGAACTCCAGTGAAAATAATGTAGTAAAAAAAGTGCTTCATTTTTTACCATAATTATGTATAAATGATTTAGTCAGTGTTTGCTCATTGTAAAATCTTTCCTCTCCCAGATTAACATTCTGACATGTATTACATGGAGACATTGTTACTGTGGGCAGGTTATTTAGCTGTTTCTAGCTGCTCTGGCTGTTAGACAGCTAATAACAGCTGTTTCCTGTCTCTGAACATTGTTACATTGTGGCTGTTTGCCAGGAGTACCGCGGTCTTCAGAGGTTCTTGTGGGAGGGATTTCAGCACAAAATCAGTCACACAGCGCCCCCTGATGGTCTGTTTGTGAAAATCATTGTCTTTCTCATGTAAAATGGGGTATCAGCTACTGATTGGGAAAAAGTTCAATTCTTGGTTGGAGTTTCTCTTTAAGCAGCCGACATACTTTCATTGCCTAAATGCTTCCGTGTTATGTGGTCTCACTCTCATATTCATTGTTTGTTATTTTCTGTCTATTTCTTTATTCCTTTTCAGATCCACTTTATATGTGACATTTTACAGTTTCTAGCCGTGGATCATTTATTCTTGTCTGGATAGTTATTGTATAATTTTGAAATATGCTTCTTGTCTATCTTTTGCATTATGTTTATATGCATACCCCTATTTTTCTTTTGGTTTATTAATAAAAAAAAAATAATACATAAAAAAACAACAACATATGTAGCAATTTTGGAGACAATAGCATGTATGAGGGCTGGGCTATTAAAGAGAACCAGAGACGTTGGAAAAAAGCTTTTATACATACCTGGGGCTTCCTCCAGCCCCATAAGCCTGGATCGCTCCCACGCCGCCGCCCTCCGCTGCCTCTATCCGCCGGTACCGGGTCCCGTACTTTCGGCCAGTCGACGCAAGCGCAGTGCGTCACTTGTGGTGGACACGGCCAATTGTACGCAAGAGCAGGGACTACTCCATATCCATACGCATGCGCCTCCATGCTACGCAGGCGCATGCGTAAGGATATGGAGGGAGTCCCTGCTCTTGCGTACAATTGGCCGCGCCCGCCGGAAGTGACGGGACCCGGTAGCGGCGATAGAGGCAGCGGAGGTCGGCGGCGTGGGAGCGATCCAGGCTTATGGGGCTGGAGGAAGCCCCAGGTATGTATGCTTTTTCATTTTTTCAGTACTGTTCATCTCTGGTTCCCTTTAACCGCTAAAGTTGGCCCGAAATTAAGCACAAATTATGTGAGAATGCAAACTTATGGTTCCTGATTAAAAGTGAAATTAATTAAGATTTTTTCCCAAAATTTTGCATCATAATTGCAAATTTTAATGCGAAATTACGACTATGCGAGATCATCGCTACTAGCCCACTGTAACTCTCAGCTTTTTCTCTCGAGTTTTTTATTTTCAGTTTGTACTTGGAAACCTTATTACTCAGTTTTTAGCGCCGTGATAGATGTTTTGACGCCATCATCTTTCATCGCTTCCAGTGTCATTTTAAAATTGTATTGATCGGCGTTACGAGGCAGGGTCAGGAGGAAGATGACTGCCGGCCGACTGCATCACTAATCATGAGTGGCAATCTATTCTGCCATCAGCAGATACCGTGATTCACTTTTGTCAGCAAGACAAGTAATACTATTAAAGACGTACGGAGATGGAACCTTCATTGGAGATTAATTTGCGAGCACTAAATGTAACGGCTTGCCAGGATTCGATCATTCCCGGCCTTATTTGCTGAAGCAACCTGTCATCCAAAATGTATTTACCCCAAACGACGGACCTGGTAAAGTAATATCATCAGTCGGCTGTAAAATAGGTAAATGTGATTGCTTCAGGCCTTGTTCACATTGCGTTCGGCTCGCCTGTCCGTCCACGTTGGGCTGTTTTTGAGGCACCTTTTTTTTCCGATTCCCGGCGCTTGGGTGGGCGGTGCGTATTTGTGCTTTGCGGTTTTCTAAGCATTTTTTCCAAGCGTTTTTTTTAATTCACTCCCTGACGCAAGTCAGGAAGTGAACTCTTTGACCTGGAAAAGAAAAAATACAATGTATTTATTCTTAAAAACGCGAACGCTATCGCTACACAAAGCGTTTCTCCTATACTTTCAATTGAGGTGGAATCGCCTCAAAAATGGTCCACACACCGCTTTACTGAACGGACAGTGCACAACCTGCGCTGATATGAACCTTCTCATAGACATTCATTGTCCACGTGGTCTGGGGGCGTTTTTAAAAACAGCACGCGGGTGAAAAAAAGCTGAAACTGCCTGCAGTGTGAAAAGCCCTCAATGCGGGTGACATCATCAGGGTATTAAAGAGAACCTGTCAAGACAGAATCTGCTATTGGCAATTTTTTTTTCTAAGTGTTAGTGTACTTACACTCAGGGGTGTAGCTGGGTAATATAGCACCTAAAAAAAACACTGAAATTGTGCCCCCACTGGTCAAAGCCCCTTCCCCTCTAAAAACAGCATCCTTTCTCCCTTACATTTGTGATGGTTGCCTGTGCTTTTTGGCTCTGGATATTGCCAGTTACTTTATTGGAAATATGTCTTCTAATTCCCTCTCTGTACTCCATTCTAACACTAACCTTCCTCTCGTTTAACGCCTGACAAGCTTAGGCGCCTCCTTAGGCGTTTATTGAAAAAGTGCTAATGAGGGGAAATATGGGTAACCACAGTGCCCGATAAATAGCTAGAGATGGCTCGAATCTCCGATTTTAGGTTCGCGAACCTCGAACGTGAACTTTTCGAAAAGGTTTGTGTTTCTGCGAACCATGCAAATCGCAATAGACTTCAATCGGCAGGTGAACTTTCAAAACTACAAACACTGATTCTGGCCACAAAAGGGATGGAAAAGATGTTTCAAGGGGTCTAACACCTGGAGGGGGGCATGGCGGAGTGGGATACACCAAAAGTCCCGGGAAAAATCTGGATTTGACACACAGCAGGGTTTTAAGGGCAGAAATCACATTGCATTGCTAATTTGGAGGCCTAAAGTGCTTTAAAACATCTTGCGTGTGTAACACACCGCAAACAGCTGTTTGTGCAGTGACGGCCATGCTGGACTGGTGCGCACCATGGCGAGAGTGCAGGCAGTTGTGGTTTTCAAGCCCAAATGGTTGGGCTGAGGTAGCTCAATGACAGAACAACAGTGACTGTCCAGCAGATCGAATTTGGTCTGTCCACAATGAAGCAATGACCTTATTTTCTTGGGTGTGCCCCCCAAATATATATATATAGGTCATTGCTTCATTGTTATACACAAGCCCCTTCACCACGGCAAGGTAACAGATGCAGTGAAAGGTATGTACTGACTGGTATATAAAACAGTTAGCAGTCACACAGATGCAGTGAAAGGTATGCAGTGACTGCTGGTATAACAATGTGCAGTCACACAGGTGCAGTGAAAGGTATGCACTGACTGCTACTATAATACAATGTGCAGTGAAATGTACGCAGTGACTGGTGGTATAACAATGTGCAGTCAGTCACACAGTTGCAGTGAAAGATATGCAGGGACTGCTGGTATAACAATGTGCAGTCACACAGGTGCAGTGAAAGGTATGCAGGGACTGCTGGTATAACAATGTGCAGTCACACAGGTGCAGTGAAATGTATGCACTGACTGCTGCTATAATACAATGTGCAGTCACACAGGTGCAGTGAAAAGGTATGTAGTGACTGCTGGTGGTATGATGTAATGTGCAGTCACACAGGTGGAGTGAAAGGTATGCACTGACTGCTGGTATAATAAGATGTGCAGTCACATAGGTGCAGTGAAATGTACGCCGTGACTGCTGGTATAACAATGCACAGTCAGTCACACAGGTGCAGTGAAAGGTATGCAGTGATGGCTGGTATAACAATGTGCAGTCACACAGGTGCAGTGAAAGGTATGCAGGGACTGCTGGTATAACTATGTGCAGTCACACAGGTGCAGTGAAAATGGATGCACTGACTGCTGGTATATAAAACAGCATGTGGTCACACAAATGAAGTGAAAGGTATGCAGTGACTGGTATATAAAACTGCGTGCGGTCACACAGGTGCAGTGAAAAGTATGCAGTGACGGTTATTAAAATACAATGTGCAGCAGTCACACTAGGCACTGAATGTGCTGGCCCTGGCACAGTAAAGCAAAAAGCAAGGGCCAGCTGTGACAGACAGGGCTGTATATGCAGTGTCAGAGGGCCACACACACAAAAAAAAAACACATCACAAGAACATTAGCTCTCAAGAGAGCTGTTTTGGTGGTGCTTTTCAGCAACAAATATCAGCAAGGAGCAAGCTAACAAGAGCCTAACTAAGCTTTCCCTATGTCTGCAGCAACCTCTCTCCCTTCTCTCACTAATACAGCAGCACACAGAGTGAGAACATGTCCGCTACTGCTGCCTTATATAAGCGGGGGAGGAGCTCCAGGATGGAGTGCAGCCTGATTGGCTGCCATGTGTCTGCTGACTGTGATGTAGAGTGTCAAAGTTTAGCTCAATGATGTAGTATAGGGGGCGGGTCAAACTCGCATAAAGTTCACATTTCGAAGTGAACTCGCGTTGTTTGCGCGAACAAGTTCACGTTCGAACCGTTTGAGCCATCTCTGTAAATAGCACCTCAGGCACTTAAATTACCCCTCAATGCTGCTATTTCAATGGGCGCCTGCGGTGGCACCTGAATTTTTTTTTTTTTTTTTTGCCGATTGGCAGCAGGGGCTGGTGATTGACTTATATAGAAATTTTGATTCAATTTCTCAAATGAATACAAAAAAAGCTTTCATTTTTTATGAACAACTGATATAATGAATTGTGTCTGTAGTATGGATAATGAATAGAACATTAGTAATAAAGAAAAGAGTCTCTAATTTTTTCAGTCATATACAGGCGGTTGCAAAAGTATTCGGCCCCCTTGACGGTTTCCACATTTTGTCATATTACTGCCACAAACATGAATCAATTTTATTGGAATTCCACATGAAAGACCAACACAAAGTGGTACACATGAGAAGTGGAATGAAAATCACACATGATTCCAAACATTTTTGACAAATAAATAACTGCAAAGTGGTGTGTGCATAATTATTCGGCCCCTTTGATCTGAGTGCAGTCAGCTGCCTATAGACATTGCCTGATGAGTGCTAATGACTAAATAGAGTGCACCTGTGTGTAATCTAATGTCAGTACAAATACAGCTGCTCTGTGAGGGCCTCAGAGGTTGTCTAAGAGAATAATGGGAGCAACAACACCGTGAAGTCCAAAGAGCACACAAGACAGGTCAGGGATCAAGTTATTGAGAAATTTAAAGCAGGCTTAGGCTACAAAAAGATTTCCAAAGCTTTGAACATTCCACGGAGCACTGTTCAAGAGATCATTCAGAAATGAAAGGAGTATGGCACAACTGTAAACCTACCAAGACAAGGCCATTCACCTAAACTCACAGGCCGAACAAGGAGAGCGCTGATCAGAAATGCAGTCAAGAGGCCCATGGTGACTCTGGACGAGCTGCAGAGATCTACAGCTCAGGTGGGAGACTCTGTCCATAGGACAACTATTAGTCATGCCTTTATGGAAGAGTGGCAAGAAGAAAGGCATTGTTAACAGAAAGCATAAGAAGTCCCATTTACAGTTTGCCACAAGCCATGTGGGGGACACAGCAACCATGTGGAAGAAGGTGCTCTGGTCAGATGAGACCAAAATGGAACTTTTTGGCCAAAATGCAAAACGCTATGTGTGGCGGAAAACGAACACTGCACATCACTCTGAACACACCATACCCACTGTCAAATATGGTGGTGACAGCATCATGCTCAGGGGGTGCATCTCTTCAGCAGGGACATGGAAGCTGGTCAGAGTTGATAGGAAGATGGATGGAGCCAAATACAGGGCAAACTTGGAAGAAAACCTCTTGGAGACTGCAAAAGACTTGAGACTGGGGCGGAGGTTCACCTTCCAGCAGGACAATGACCCTAAACATAAAGCCAGGGCAACAATGGAATGGTTTAAAACAAAGCATATCTATGTGTTAGAATGGCCCAGTCAAAGTTCAGATCTAAATCCAATCGAGAATCTGTGGCAAGATCTGAAAACTGCTGTTCACAAACCCTGTCCATCTAATCTGACTGAGCTGCAGCTGTTTTGCAAAGAAGAATGGGCAAGGATTTCAGTCTCTAGATGTGCAAAGCTGGTAGAGACATACCCTAAAACAGTGGTCCCCAACCTTTTCCGGCCCGGGGACCACTTTCTGACCAAATTTTACTCCGGGGAACGGCGGGAGGGGGGGGTGTCTGCGCGACCTAGTGGACAGTGTCGTGCGCAGCGGGTTATGGGGGAGGGGGGCTGGGGTGCGGCTGCATAGCTAGCATAGTTGCCCCAGTATAGGGAGTTTAGTTGCCCCAGTGTGGCTAGTATAGTTACCCCAGTATAGCTAGTATAGTGCCCCAGTATAGCTAGTATAGTGCCCCAGTATAGCTAGTATAGTGCCCCAGTATAGCTAGTATAATGACCAGTATAGCTAGTATAGTCTCAGTATGGATAGGTAGTGCCCCAGTATAGTGCCCCGTATGGGTAGGTAGTGCCCCAGTATAGCTAGTATAGTGCCCAGTATAGGTAGGTAGTGCCCAGTATAGCTAGTATAGTGCCCAGATAGCTAGTATAGTGCCCAGTATAGCTAGCATAGTGCCCAGTATGGTGCCCAGTATAGCTAGTATAGTGCCCAGTATAGCTAGCATAGTGCCCAGTATAGCTAGCATAGTGCCCAGTATAGCTAGTATAGTGCCCCAGTATAGTGCCCAGTATAGCTAGTATAGTGCCCAGTATAGGTAGGTAGTGCCCCAGTATAGTGCCCAGTATAGCTAGTATAGTGCCCAGTATAGCTTCCTAGTATGGGTAGGTAGTGCCCCTCCCCCCTCCACGGCCGCTGCTCCTGTTACCTTATCATGAGTGGGCGGCCGCTTGTCCGATTAGATTCCCCCGTAGCCGCTCTCCTCTGTGGCATCTCCTATTACAGCAGCGCACTCGGCGGCTGCTGTGATGAGCAGGAAGCGGTACAGCGGCTTCCTGTAGCGGCGATATGCATAAGGCACCACCAGGAGGGTCTTAGGGTTAGGCACCACCGGGGGGGGGGGGGTCTAGGCGTTAGGCACCAACAGGGGGTGGTTAGGGTTAGGCACCACAAGGGGGGGTCTTAGGTGTATGTACCACCAAGGGGGGTCTTAGGTTTAGGTACCACCAGGGGAGTCTTAGGTTTAGGCACCACCAGGGGAGTCTTAGGTTTGGCACCACCAGGGGGTGTTAGGGTGGGGCACCAACGGGGGGTGGTTAGGGTTAGACACCACCAGGGGGGTCTTAGGTTTAGGCATCTCCAGGGAAATCTTAGGTTTAGGCACCACCGGGGAGTCTAAGGGTTAGGGATAGGTACAGGGAGGGTTCTGTGTGAGAGTAGGATTAGGTTTAGTAGCAATAAAACAAACTTTAACTCTAATTTTTTTCAATCGCCTAAATCAGTAACACTAAAAAACTGTTTGATTTATGGAAAGGTGTTATATTGAACTTAAAAAATTAACCACTAATATTTTTGAGAAACGAAAATATATGATTAAGATTACAACTAATGTTTTTTACCGTTTAATTTATACTTATATGTATTTTTACGGTAACATGTTATCGATAGTTTCTACTAAATGTCAGACAGAAACACGATTAAACATAAACTATGTGTCTCTGAGAATAATAACAATCATTAAAATTGAATTTTACACATAGTGATAATTTAAAACTAAATGTTTTTGTACTTATCATTGTAAAATAAGAAATTTGGCTATATCCTGCGCCCTTTTTTCATAGCGCCTCTTTTTCATGCACGTTAATTTTAAACTATAAAACAGAGCAGAGCTAATGACCCTTTGAGCTCTCCTGCAGTAAAACCTTATCTTAAGCTGTCTCTCACTGTTTATTTGATGATTAAAGGTACGTATACAAGACATACTGTACGTCCATCGGGTTAAACCAGAAAATAAAGTACAACACCAGCCTGCACCCTCACATATCCCCGTTGATCCAGAGGACGGCAAAGAACCCTTACAAGGCATGCTCCAATTAGCCCCAAAAGGGGAAAAAAATCCTTCCCGACTACAGATGGCAATCAGATAAAATCCCTGGATCAACACCACCAGGAATTACCTAGTAATTATAGCCATGGATGTCTTTCAACGTAAGGAGCATCTAATCCCCCCTTTAATGCAAATATAGAATTTGCCATAACTACTTCCTGTGGCAATACATTATCTCACACAAGATAACATGTGTGAGGTTGACAAAAGGTTAAGCACCTCAGATCATTGAGCAATAAGGCTCACATGCTCTTTTACGCCTAGCAGTTAGTGAGTGGACATGTGGGGGCCTATGGGGGACACACTGGAAGAGCCCCCCTTTTTACTTCGTATATAGGGGCTGCTTACTTTGTCATTGTGCAGTCTCCTTCCTTATCACCTCAGAGAAGGCATACACAAACGCTTTTCCATGCAAACAAGTCTATAAAACTGCAAAAAAATCCCACTTGCCTATTCCAACAAAGCAGACAACCCTGTGGTCGTATTTGTCCATCATTATGACAAATCAATATAAGCAAAACGTCAATGAAAGAGGAGAAAAATGAAAAATTTTATAATTTTGTAGCAACCCGACACTGGACTGTTGTGAAGCGCATTGTCAGACCTGTCAGCCTTCTCCAACAAAGGGATGTCAATGCCTGCCTTTAATTGATGTAAAACAAATTCATGTTATTAATCTTGCAGGACGGCGCATTCAGCGGACAATAATATCAGGGAATCTAGCGGCTGCAGATGCTTTTGTGAAATTCATAAGCTCGGCCAAGATACAAATTACTCAAGTCTTGATGAATGCTTTGAGATCCGCCAGCGCGGACAGATTAAGTGCAGTGATTTTTCTTTTGAAAGCCTTTTTTTTCTTTTTAAACTTCGAGAATAGTTTTGGCAGTGGAAACGTTTGAAGGAAAAGTCCAAGTTTAACCCCATTTTCTCCAACGCTCTTTGCAAGTCTTTCGCTAGTAAAAACACCTTCAAACAGCGTTTTGATTATATTTGTTATTTTTGTTATTGTCCTACTCGATATTACAACAGGATTGTCACCATAAAAATCAAATTTCAACAGCAACTGGTCTGAGTGTATTAAAGAGTAACTGTCAGGCTGCAGAAGCTAATTTAAACCTCTATTCTCCTGTGTTAAACAGTTTAGACAGAAGCCAAAAAGGCATTACTAAAGATAAAAATCTCTCTTACATTTGATGTGTGCTTATCAGCAAAGCTAAGCTCCTAAGGAGGACGCAAGCCGCATTCCATACTGCAAAGCATTCTGGGGCCCTCCCCTCGGCTGCTAAGGAGAAGACGGGATCAAGTTTCAGCAGCTTCTAACTCAGTCCAGCCACAGCACAGATAAATCTCCGGGCAGAGTACACTGCAGGAGTCCGCTATTGTTCCTAGCCACATGGCTCATTAATATTCACTGCACACTGTGTTATTCTGTACGAGCTCCTCTGTGATCAGGAAGCAGGCAGGACATGACGACACATTTGGCTTCACAAACATGGAACCTGCCATGGGTTGTCAGGAGCATCATTCTCTGCATATACTATATAAAAATTCTGTGAAATCCAAACGTGGACAGTGAAATGCATATGTAATGTAAGTACAGCCAATCTTTAGCTACTGATATATGTGTTTATTTTCTCTGAGACCTTATACCTAACAGCTCCTCTTTAAGTGATAAAGATGCTAATCCTGCATTCAAAACTTGCAAAACTTTTTCTGCCGTTATGGTTTGGCATTATCACATACTTAATGAGCACTGGCCCTTTAGTAGTCAGTGCCAAACAGCATGCTGGGGGTTCTTTTTATCTATAATATATTCCTCCTCTTCCCTTTATTTCCCTGCCTAGCTGCTTATCTGAAACACGATCCCCTGCTCACTTGTGTTTACAAGCAAGGCTGAAGTGACTCAGCGATTGGAGGAGAAAAGAAAAAAAGTAAAGGGCAGAAATGACATCAGGATTTAGCCTAAACTGTGGGCAAAAGACATGGCCCCCACCAGGAACAGAATTATCTTCATTTACTATATAAAATTTACTGAAATCAAAATGTGGACAGTACAATACATGTGTTATGTAAGTAGATCAAGTTTTTATCTACTTATACATGTGTTTTTTCCCTGGCATAGTATGGCTAATCCTATTGCTTTAGGTGATGTACAGATCTATGCCACAACTTACGGAACCCTGAAATGACTCATGTCTGCATCATCATGACCTTAAAGAGACTCTGTAACAAAATTTTCAGCCTTATTTCTTCTATCCTATAAGTCCCTATACCTGTTCAAATGTGGTCTGTCTTACTGCAGCCTTTCCTAGTTGCACAGTGGCTGTATTATCTCTGTTATATAATCTAATCTCCTTTCCTTTGTCAGCTTTGTCGGCTCAGGCAGGAATGTGCTGCTCTGCTGTGATAGGTAGAAGTCATACACACCCTCTCCACGCCCCCTGCAGGCTCCGTATGAGTCACAGACAGAACTTCTCTCAGCCTATCACATGCCATGTTTTTTGTTTGTAAACACTGCCTAAAACTGTTAATTACAAGCCAGGATTGCAGCAGGGAGTGGCAGAAACAGTACAGAAGGGCCCAGGAGAACATAATGAAGAAAATGGTATGCTTTTTATTGTAAGAATTTTAGAGTACAGATTCTCTTTAAAGGATACCTGTACGAAAAAAAAAATGCCCCAAATGGGTACTCATCTGAATAAAGGGAAGCCTCTGGATAATCCAGAGGATTCCCCCATTGTCCTCCACCAGGCTGTTCCAGAGCTGCGTCCTTTCAAAGACTGTTGATAAGCCCTTGTTGGTGGCTCACGTCTGTAAAGCAGCATGGCCCCGATCAGGCTCGGCTTTATTCGCCAAAGTTTGATCAGGTCAGAGATACTGCGCAGGTGCAGTGCGGCTGTCCTTTGGTGGACTCAACACTGGATTGGCCTGACTGAGGAGGACAGAGAAGCCTCTGGGGGATCCAAGGGCTTCCCTCTCCCGAGGTCAGTACAAACGCACAGGCTCGCTTTAAAGGGCACCAGAGGTGAAAATAAACTGATGAAATAAACAATAGTATCTATTCTCCTTTTACTAAAAATTACTTTTTTTTTAGATATCTCACAGTTTTATTTTATATTTAAATATAGTTTCTAAGTTTTTACTGTTTCATTGCCTCTGCTCAATGGCACCCTTGTTGAAGTATGCTAGAGCTCAAATCTATGAACTACTGACCCTTTTTATCTTTTTCCTGCTCTCAGAAGCCATTTACTGCCAGGAAAGTGTTTTATGGCTGTAATTACTTATCAGTGAGGGTTATGCTATAGCCCAATCCAGTCCTGACCTAGATAGACACTGTTACTTGCATACCTAATTTTTAACTTTTTGAGGCATAGAAAGAAAAAAAGGAACACAGCCCAGTTATTTGTGTGCCAGGCACTGTATATACACTTTTATCTCATCATGTCACATGTCACCTCGGTTGTCCTTTAAGACAAAACTGACTAATGGAATATGACTATAACTAATGACCAGGTTTTAATTGTTTTTAGAAATATGGGGCATATTCACTACACTGCAGCACTCAGAATAATGTGTTAAAGAGACACTGAAGCGAAAAAAAAAATTATGATATTATGATTTGTATGTGTAGTACAGCTAAGAAATAAAACATTAAGATCATATACATCAGTCTAATTGTTTCCAGTACAGGAAGAGTTAAGAAACTCCAGTTGTTATCTCTATGCAAAAAAGCCATTCATTTCTACGACTTTCAAAAGTGGGCTGTTATCTGACTTTTATTATCTCAACTGTTTACTTTTCCTCTGCTAGAGGAGAGGTCATTAGTTCACAGACTGCTCTGAAAGAATCATTTTGAATGCTGAGTGTTGTGTAATGTGCATATATTAGAGAATGATGAAATGTTAGAAAAAACACTATATACCTGAAAATAAAAATATGAGAATATTTTCTTTGATGCTAATCTTCTAGTAATTATTCATTGTACACAACCAATTCATTATATCATATTTTTTTTTTTCGCTTCAGTGTCTCTTTAAGTCCTACTGCATGAAGAGCAGAACAGAATGTGATACATTACATGAAAATGCATTCATCTCTACTCATTGGGGTGTATTCACTAAACTGCAGTAAACAGAATAACATGCATAGTGAATACACCTATTGGTCTATTGTTCACAAGACTTTACACACAGTGATTACCACAGTTTCGAGAATATACCCGCTAGCATTAGTACAGGTTAAGCTGTTTTATTATTGAAGTCCTTTGCATGGGCCTGACCCACAATCACTCAGTTACAAACCCCACTCCCAAATCCCACTCTAGAATTATTGTCTGGATTTTCATTTTGGCCACTACGCAAGTCCCAGTTGGTTGTGGGGGAACTCATACAGGTACATTAATGGAGCATAATGTTTAGCCCCAATTCTTGCCTCATCTCTGCAAATATAGGAAATGTGTAATTCATTTCTTGTTGTGTAACCATAATTGTGTCCTGTAATTTCAGGATAAAGGGAAGTTACACAAACATGTAAAGTTTGATTCTTTGGGAACAGGTCCAATCATTTCTTTTTTTCAAAAAGGCCGTGTCATTTTTTGAGAAAATCGATTTTCAAAAATTCAAGGAAATTTTTTTTGTAAACTTGACAAAATTACATTTTGCTGCGGAACACTTACTATATACCAAGTTCCAAGTTCTGTATACATATTTTATACATTTTAAGAAAAGGCTCAGCGTGGGGACCCCTCTCCAAAGCCTCATTGACCCCTGGTCACTTATGCATACCTGTATAGCTAGATTTCGGAGCCCGGAGTCCAGGGTGTGGACCGGGTGGGAGTCCACAACCTGAGCTATACCAGACCACATGGTCCATGACATGGGGGGCCGGGGGGTCTGGAAGAAAGGGGCAGCATTGCCACCCCCCTTCTTTCTTTCTCCAATTCCCCAAATGAATTATGAGAAAAGTATGATGGAATAAGTGATTGGATGATGATTGGATGGATTATGATGTTGTTCCAGAATATCATGATATGACTCTATTTGAATAAATATTGATTTTATTTTTAGTCAAGAACAAATGTAGATGTTGTTCATGGAAAAATAAGACCTTGAATATAAGTCCTAAGACATCTTTTGTAACTAAAAAAGAATAATATAAGAACCTGTCTTATTTTTAGGGAGAGAAGCGGTAATATGCTCTGAGTTTGGGCTTGATTCACAAAGCGGTGCTAACCTACTTAGCACGCCTAAAGTAGTTTAGGCGTGATAACCTTTGCACCAGTAGGTTAGCACCGTTTTCAGTAATAAAACTCGCGCACAAAGTTTTGCGCGCAAAGTTTTACGTGCGCAGAAAGTTGCATAGGGTTTAATGGGTGCATAAAAATTTACGCACGCAAAACTTTATGCGCACCAAACTTTGTGTGCGCAAAACTTTGTGCGGGAATTTCGCACGAGTTTGTTTTTATCACACCTAAACTGAGTTTAGGCGAGATAAAGGGCTTTTCACCGGCGTGCTAACAGTTTGCACCGCTTTGTGAATCAAGCCCTATGCGTTCTTCCTCGATACGTCTGTACACAACAACCTGCTGTGATGTTCCACCTCTGTGATATTTGGGTGACTGCAGACTTGGTCCTGGGGGTGTCTGTGTGTAATGAGTTTTGCGGCCATCTGGCATAGGGTGGTGGGATAGCCACTCGCCCACTGGAAATTGCCAACAATTGTTTCGGCAAGTTAACTGCACGAGTACCTCCCCACCCCTCATATTCCTAACAACCCTCCCTACCTCCCAAGGCCTTTCTGGCTTTTCCTCAAATCCGGTCATGGGCATTCGTACCGCCGGTAACATTTTTGTGCACCGACTATGCCTGGCCTTTCCTGCATCAGATCCAAGAAGATGATAAAATATCTCTTTTGAAAAAAAGTATTTCGAATCAGGAGGCGATATATGCAAACAGAATAGCTGATTGTTGGAAAGGCATCTGTACCCGGCATAAAACTTTCTAGCTTGATTTTAAATGTTTTTCTTTCTTTACCTTTCTTTCTGTACTTTATTTGGTAAACGCTTTGGCTCACAGTGGATTCCACCGTCCCCTATGTCTGTTTGTCAAGCAATCCGCTCATCGATGACAAGGGTCAGCTGTATAGCGTACTGGTAACGCTGCTGCCTTTGATGTAAGATTTGAGCCCTTGACCAGGATTCAAATCCTGGCTCAAGCCAGTACGTAAAACAGTAAGGAGTCTTTGGGCAAGGCTCCCTACTGTTCCTGATTGCCAGTGGAACGCACCCTGGTAGCTGCAGCCCTAAAGCGATTTGAGTCCGCTAAAGGAAAAGCTTGATAAAAATGTTTGGTGTCATACTTAGTTGTTTTAAAAGTAATGTCTGTTATTTTGTCCTAATTTATTTCTTATTTGAGATACCACTACAAATCTTATTTTTAGGGTCGTACATTACAACTCAGCATTAAATTCTATAATAAATGTATAGCAGCTCAATTCAAAGATAACCTCTGAAGTTCCTCTGAAAGGGATCTGAAGTTTATTTCTAATGAGAGTACATTTTAGGTTATCACAGAAACTGGGATTGAATCGTACATTGCTCGGGGTGCTTTTGCAGTTTTGCTTTTATTAGTCATTTTATTTATTTTTTACTTCTTTACTTTTATATTTTTACTACTGATTTTTCCATTTGTCATTGAACTTTTTGGCTTTGGTTCGAGGTCCTTTAGGAGAAGGACAAATTTGATAAACCGATATTTTATTTCTATCATTTCCAGTAACTGTGCCAGTCTCCATATCTCCTCTGCAGGTTGGTGCCCAGACAGCTTTGTAGTTTGGTAAGCTTTTAGAAGCAAAGCTGGTGTAATTGCCTTCTTAAAACAGAAGAAAATTTGCAATAATTCAATAATAAATGAACATTGATAAGGCTGTATGAAATAGGGCTTGGACAAAATTTCCTTCTGTTTTAAGAAGGCAAATTACACCAAGCTTTGCTTTTTTAGTAGGAGGGCTTTTTGGTCCCTTTTATCCCCCTATACATTCCTAGTAGTTTGGGTCACCCTGAGCTGCTTGGTTACTCTGTTGTACTCGTCCAAGCCCTATTTCATACAGCCTTATCAATCCCTGCCATGTACTGATGAGGACCAAAAGTCCGAAACAGGCTGTCTACATGTGGGTTTGATATGGCTGTGTAAAAAAACTTAAATTTATAAGCTTGCTATACACCAGCGGTTCTGGATGCTTGCTTGGCTTACAAGAGCATAAAGGGATAATTTGCATATTTAGTGGTAGTGCATTGTGGGTAACCACAAATGTTCATTTATAACTGAATTATTGCAAATTTCCTTCTGTTTTAAGAAGGCAATTACACCAAGCTTTGCTTTTTTTAGTAGGAGGGCTTTTTTAGTCCCTTTTATCCCCCTATACATTCCTAGTAGTTTGGGTCACCCTGAGCTGCTTGGTTACTCTTTTAGAAGCAAAAACACCTAGATAAACCTGACATTATACCTCACACAACAGCAGTAAATTAATATTGTGGCTTTGCTAGTCATACTTTTGGAACAACCCAGAACAAAAGGCAAAAGCCAATTGGTGGTAAGCATGAGGATAACAAATGGCCACCTGTGGTTCACAGACTTCTGATCCTTTTACAGACTTATCTGATGCATCTGATGCATCACAGAAATATACTTTTGAGTTGTTTGCGTAGTTTTTTTATCTATGTTGGAATCTCCCTTTAACATTAAGTATTTTTTTCTTTTAATCAGATTCTATGTGACAAGGAAATACAGCGAGCCACAGGAGCACTTAAGTGGGAGGAGAAAGACACTTCTGAGAATTTGGCAAATGCCGTGGCCCACAGCCGATTCCACAGTCCTCTACGTCTGTTTGTCAAGCAATCAGCTCTTCAACGACAAGGTCAGCTCTCCTACTTCGACACCACGGAACACTTCTGGAACTGGCTTGCAAATATCACAGACACCCAAGAGTCCCTAGTACGAACTAAGCGTCGGCCCATAGTTAAAACGGGCAAGTTCAAAAAAATGTTTGGCTGGGGGGACTTCCACTCTAATATTAAGACCGTCAAGTTAAACCTACTCATCACAGGCAAAATTGTAGACCATGGAAATGGCACCTTTAGCGTTTACTTTCGCCATAACTCTACGGGGCTCGGGAATGTCTCCGTAAGTCTGGTCCCACCATCCAAAGTGGTGGAGTTTGAACCTTCTCCCCAGCAGTCCACTCTGGAGAACAAAGATGTCAAGTCCTTCAACTGCCGGATTGAGTATGAGAAAACAGACAGAGCCAAGAAGACTGCTTTGTGCAACTTTGACCCTTCTAAAATCTGTTACCAAGAACAAACCCAGAGCCACGTGTCCTGGCTTTGCTCCAAGCCCTTTAAAGTTATTTGCATATATATTGCTTTTTTCAGCATTGACTATAAACTTGTGCAAAAAGTGTGCCCTGATTATAACTACCATAGTGAGACTCCCTATTTGTCATCTGGCTGAAAGACTTGCATTCATAAAACTATCATAATCCATTAACAACTGTCAGGGAAGACCTTATATATATATTCTACAAATGCTATTTCTTTACCTGGTGGTAACAGTCAATGTAACTGTGTTAGACTTACATAATATCTTTTTGGTTTAGTAATGTTCAACTGTTTTTGTAGCTTTGATGTAGGCAGAACCATTCAGGGAGTGCAGATAACTTCTACAATAGCCACAGACATTGTGGAAGAATTGTGCTTTGAAAATCTGCTGGTGATCAGTGTTTTGCAAGTTGGCTTGGTGGGCTATGCTCTGGCACCCACCCAAGTAGTCTACTTTGTCATACATTCAAGACTTTAGATGTGTTCACAGTACAACTTACGGACAGGGAACCCGCAAAACAGGTTCTAGAGGCTTTGGTTGTGGACCTGACCAACAGGTGGAGCGCCTGTGATCCAAGCCATGACAGAGGAAGCATTTGGTATAGTGACTCAAGGATGGTCGTCATTTGCCTAAAGCAACTGAAATATCAGTCCTTATTTGATGTTCTGATGAAAGTTACTCTTATCTAATATAATCAATGGTCAATGTTTAAAAATAGTTTTATTCATATTTTTGGGGGCAAAGGACAAGAATGCCATAGTTTTCAGTTGCAGATAATTTATTTTAAAAAAGTTATTTATAAAATAGAAGTATCTCAGAAAATGCTACCAACCAGTCAGCAAATGGCTTTGGCTGAGTAAATCCAAGCAGAAGTACCCATACATTTTCAGAAGAAATATGTGTGTGTGTGTGTGTGTGTGTAGGGGAGGGGGGGGGGGGGATTAAAAAGATAAAGGAAGCAATGTCAGTGTACATTTGGTTAGATAAAATTAAATAGGGAGTCTGGGTGTTGATGAAACTACGCACTTGGTTAAGATTTGTAGATACCCTGTTTCCCCGAAATTAAAGCATCCCCGGAAACTAAGTGCTAGCAGGAATTTCGAGCATGCTCAAAATATAAGCCCTTCCCGCGAAAGTAAGCCCTAGCCGTAGTAAGGGGGAAAAGTATGGCAACTTGTGTTATTAGTACTGGAGCCAACAGTCTCACGGACAGTACCATGTCATTATCATTGGGCCAATTACTGCAATTGCCACTATTCAGCGAGTGCAGTGATTGTCTCAATAACAGATCCATGGTCCCACCTTGGAGACCATCGGCTCCAGTAGAAACACAAGTTGCCGTACTTCTTCCCCATAGGCTGAAGCTTGAGGACACAGCGGCATGGAGCTACGGGGCAAGAGAAGGAGGCATGGGGACATGGGAGGACACCGGACACCAGAAGGACATGGGGACAGTGGAAGACTCAGCGAAGGACATAGGGGAACATAGGACACAGGAGGACAGGGGATAAAGAGGGACAACAGGAGGACAATGAAGGTACAAGGGGGAACACAGGGGTAAACAAGAGGTGGATCCAGTAGAGAAGTAGGCTGCACAGTGGGGAAGGCAGGAGGACACACAGCACAGGAACTTGTGTGTTCATAGAAATATAAAACATCCCCTAAAAATAAACCCTTTTGGAACAAAGATTGATATAATAACTATTTTAATTTTCGGGGAAACGTGGAAGGTGACCACTTGGAAAATGTAAACTGAAGGACCATATAGGATAACACAACACTACATTAAGATGAAGATTGAAGAATTGTACAAGACTCTTGGCAGTATTTGGTAAAGTCACTCCTGCTCTCTTTGGTCACTGCGTCATTGTTTAAGGTGCGTGTGTTCTTATTTCATAAAGCAATAAAAATATAGCCTGTAAAATGCAGTCAGGGGCGTAGCTACAACTCACTGGGCCCTATAGCAACTGCTATGCCTGCTATCCCTATTCCTATGCCCCTGGCAGCTGTGAAAGGGGAGCAATGGGGTGACTTTGTGTTTTTTCTCGCTGTAAGCCCAGGACTTATCCGCTATGGGTAATATCTGTTCAACGCCTCTCCTAAATTATTTGTCTGAAATATAATTTCTCATTTTAATTCCTTATTTCCTCATTTTATTTCCTCATTTCAAAAGTAGAATTTACTGAAGAGAGGAACTAGATGAATTTGGCTGTGGTTGTGTAGATTTAAAGTAAATCTGATGTGAAAATAAATGTATGAGATAATGAATTGTCGGTGTAGTGCAGCTAGGAAAAAGAACATTAGTAGCAAAGAAAAGAGTTTTCTATTGTTTTCCAGTACAGGAAGAGTTAAAAAACATCAGTTATCTATGCAAAAGAGCTATTCGACCCCTCGGTCCTGTCTTCTGATGTATTTAAACAGCCAACAAACAGTAAGGGCTGTTTGAAAAGCTCTTGCTAATGCAATGCTATGGGGGATTTGTATAAAATCACATGGCTCAGGTGGTATCACACCCACAGCATTACATTAGCAAGAGCTTTTCAAATCACAAAGTGCTCAGAAATGCCTTAGTAACAGCCTGCTAGTGGGTTCCAGGCCTTACAGATAGCTGGAGATAATGTTTTACTGCAGGGAAGTTCAAAGGGTCATTATTTCTGTATGTGTATTCTAAACATGCAATTGTGACAGCAGGGGGCAATGTTATTTAAAAAAAAAAAAAAAAAGCTATATAACTGAAAATAAAAATATGAGACTCTTTTCTTTGCTACTAATGTTCTATTCATTATCTATATTACACATGCAATTCACTATATCATACTTTTTTTGCTTCAGGTTTGCTTTAAGAGGCCCTGGTCGTCCAAAAATAATAATATACAGGTAGTCCCCGGTTAACAAACAAGATAGGGACTGTAGGTTTGTTCTTTACTTGAATCTGTTCTCAAGTCAGTGCCATCTCTGTCCCCTGTACCAACTCTGCCCCCTGTGCCTCCAGTGTCCCCCTCTGTGCCCCCCTGTGCCTCCAGTGTCCCCCTCTGTGCCCCCCTGTGCCTCCAGTGTCCCCCTCTGTGCCCCCCTGTGCCTCCAGTGTCCCCCTCTGTGTCACCTCTGCTCTCTGTACCTCCTCTGTGCCCCCTGTGCCTCCAGTGTCCCCTTCTGTGTCACCTCTGCCCTCTGTACCTCCTCTTTGCCCCCTGTACCTTCAGTGTCCCCTTCTGTGTCACCTCTGCCCTCTGTACCTCCTCTGTGCCCCCCTGTGCCTCCAGTGTCCCCCTCTGTGTCACCTCTGCCCTCTGTACCTCCTCTGTGCCTCCAGTGTCCCCTTCTGTGTCACCTCTTCCCTCTGTACCTTCTCTGTGCCCCCTGTACTTCCAGTGTCCCCTTCTGTGTCACCTCTGCCCTCTGTACCGCCTCTGTGCCTCCAGAGTCCCCCTCTGTGTCAACTCCAACCTCTGTACCTGCTTACATAAGTTTAAAAGCCATTTTTTCTTTGAATTTTTTTAAAATTGATTGTCTCAAAAACTACAAGTCCAATTTGAAAAACAAAATTTTTACTTGTTCCCATTGAAACACAGAACCCATGCCCTTCGTACTGGCGGGTCGTTCGTAAGTCGGGTGTTCGTAAGTCACGGACTACCTGTAGAGGGTTAGTAAGACTACATCTGAGCAATCTTACCATCCCTAAATCGCCACCCCCTGAGTCTCTTGCTTGTGAGGGGACTGCTTTGTGGCCCCTCCTTTCCCCTGTGCCAACCCTTAGTAGAGGTGCCCATACACGGTGCAATCAAATAGTTAAATGTTTCCATTTATTCAACCAAAACGATCGAATAGAGAAGATATTGAAAACAGGATCAGTTATTGAATGAAAATACTTGCTGCAGTGGTTCATTGATGCTGATCCCCTTATTACTGATATGCAGGAGGAGCCAGCTCAGCCTGCCTGTAGGTCATGAACCTTTTGATCATGTGTGCAGCTCAATAACATCAGTGATGTGCTGTGTACAGCGAGTGGGAGGGTACGACTGCCCAACCCACTTATCCCCACACCTCCATACTGAAAAAGAGCTAGTACCATAGTTATTAGTCGTTAGGCGTGGATTCAGCAAGGTAATCAGCCACACCCGCTTCGCTATGCTGACCACATCAGTCACTATGGCGATTGCATGTTAAAAGGAGGGCATGGATGCTGATTGTAGCAGGGGAGAGTGAGCAGGCACATGAACAATAGCCGTAAGGATGGCGTAAACTGCTGCACCAGGTATTTCTAAAGAGGAGCTGTCAGCCATACTATCTCAGAAAAAAACAAAACACATACATAAGTAGATAAATACATGCTCTACTTACATAACATATGTATTGTACTGTCCACGTTTTGATTTTAGTGATTTTTGTACAGTAAAAAAACAGAGAAAATACTTCTTTGCATTTCCCATTTTAGCTGTGGCTATTTTGAAGCCAATCCTGATGTAATTTCCTCCTTTCCTCCTCTAGCTGATTTGCCCGCCCTTCACTATAGAAAGTGTATTGTCTCAGCATGAGAAATATTGGCCAATCAGAGAGGAACAGAGGTGTGGGAGGGGAAAACAGGAGGGAAAGAGGCTTTAGCAATTCAGGTTGCATTAGTTAAGTTTGAGGGGAAGTAGAGAAGCAAAAAAAAAAGAACCACCCAGCATGCCCTGCAACTTCCTTTTTTGTTTACTAAATTTTGTGTGTACCAAATAAGAGTCCGGTAAACTGGGGAATAATCATTTATCAACAAGAAAAATAATAATGATTTTAACTTTTAGATTGCCTGGTTAGCATCCTTATTACTTGTTTACCATATAAATAAAGAATTGATTTTTTTTATGTTATGCCCAACAGTTACACTTTAAATAAAAAAAAAGTACTCTCCTAGTAAAAGCATTAATAAAACTTGTAAATGAAGTGAAACTTTAAAAACAAGAAAAATATTTTCTTTTTCACGTGTGTACTCTTTGTGGTAGGTGTAATACAATAGAATGGTATTTTCGAAATAAAAAACAAAAAACACAAAGTCAACAGGAGCCCAGATGGTGTAGCACATTAGAGTGTAGTAAACATAAGCAGATTGAGAATTGGTACTCACAAAATAAGGTTTTAAAGGACCACTATCATGAAAAAAGTAGGCAGTTAAAATCAGACAGAACCGACAGGTTTTAAGCCAGTCCATCTCCTCATGCGGGATTCTCAGGGTTTTCTTAGTTTTCTTTTCAACAGCATTTCCTGAACAGCAGTTGCAATGTCTAACTGACAAAATAGTGTGCAAGTGAGCAGGGAGGATGGCTGGTGTCTTACTGTTTTGGCAGTTAAACTGCTGTCCAGGAAATGCTGTTGAAAACAAAGAAAACCCTGAGAATTCCCCATGAGGAGATGGACTGGCCCAAAACCTGTCGGTTCTGTCAGATTTTAACTGCCTACTTTTTTCGCCATAGTGGTCCTTTAAGTTGGCTAATAAATGGTATCATCCCGATTCCAAACTTCTTACAAAATAAGGTTGCAATAGGGGCAACTAACCCATAAGGCAGGTGGAGAGTGCAACCCTATACACCGCACCCAAGTGTGCCCCAGCTGTATCTCTAAGCCGAGCATTGAGCGCCTTGATACTCGGCTTAGTGATATAGCTGGCACTAGGGATGGTTAATGAGATGCAAATCATTTCACGTTGATGCAGCATTATGCATATTTTGCATGCAAATTTTTACAACTTGAACATGAAATAATCAGATCCTGCTGACGTAACATTTGATTGGCCCATTTTCAAGTTGCATATATTTGCATACAAAATTTGCATAAACATGCATCAATTAGAAATTGACCTTCCCTGGCCGGCACTGATCTTTGGCCTGAAGAAGTGACTCCTACGTACTCACAAAACGCGTTGCCGCAGTGCAGATTAAAGTTTCCAGATTTCACATTGTTCTTTGTGTCGCCTTTGAGGTAAGCCGCATCTTACTTATTTATTTTATTGGTTTTAATACACTTTATGACATTTGGGCACCTCTTTCTATCTGTTCACTCTGAGCATCAAGCGTGTTCTTGCCGTCTCATAAAACCATCTGTTAAAGCGGATCCGAGATGAAAATCTAACTATAACAAGTAACTTGTCTATATATCTTATCTAAAGTTTAGATAGTTTACACAGCAAATCTAGCTGCAAACAGCTTCAATGGTTTATAATTATTTATTCCTGTAATACAATGAGGGCAGCAATGTTCTGTTTGTCACAGGCTAAGGGCTGGAGATGCTATCAGCTTGCCTGTGTGTAATGTGACAAATTCAATCTCCTCTCCTCCTCCCTCCTCCCCTCTGCCTCTGAAATCTCTGGCTAATAACCCCCTCCTCCTCCTGCCCAGACTGAGCTCCCATAAGCCCTTGCTACAGTGCCAAGGCACTCTAAAAAGCTGTGGGCGAGGCTTGTTTAGTTTATAGGGAAATAGAGTATTAAAATGAAACAAAAAAAGTATTTGGCTTGAGGATGAGGAATGCCCTATAAACTATATGAAAGGAACACAATTATGCAATGAGTAAAAGATTATTTTTTCAGATCCACTTTAATAACTTTTTTATATGCACTCTGAAACACATCATAAATTCCTAAGTCGTATATTACTGACCGTTGTAGGAACATTTTGATTTAGCTAATAACAGAAACAAACTGTCTGAAATCTATGGGTACCTGACTGTGCCAGTAATGCTGGGTACACACAATGCTATTTCCTATCTGATCGATTGGAATCAGGCGATTATTTCCGTCATGTCGGATCTGTTCTAGTCTGATAACGAGATTGATTTTCTAAAGTTGTCACAGGAAAATGGATCCTGTTATTGATCGGGAACAGTTTGGACATATTCACACGATGCAACTTCCTGTCAGACTACCCGTCAATCGAACAGGAAATTGCATCGTGTGTACCCAGCATAAAGCAGTTCTCTGATTGGCTGATATATGCACATCTGCACTTTGCAAGCACCTAGCCCAGAGAAAATCCACCGCAGATTTCTGGTAGGGGGGAAGCATTTTCCAGACGCACTCCAAGCTCTGCAATGTATCACTATACCTATAGAGTACGCCCCCTTTCTATTTTCTTATATATTACTGGAAGATATCTTTCTGCAGTGTATAACTCTGTTCATTTGCCATTATCGCTGTACAGCTTCAAGGAATAAATGCAGAAAAGACTGTATTGTCTGATTATGAAGGAAAATTAAAGTATTATTATTATTATTATTATTACTACTATTATTATTATTATTACTACTATTATATGTCTCATCAACATTTGTGGCAAAGAAAAAATAACTAAAGAACTTAAAGGACATCTGTCGTAAAAATCTTGACATTTAAATTACATGTAAACATATACAAATAAGAAGTACGTTTCTTCCAGAGTAAAATGAGCCATAAATTACTTTTCTCCTATGTTGCTGTCACTTACAGTAAGTAGTAGAAATCTGACATTACCAAAAGATTTTGGACTAGCCCATCTTCTCATAGGGGGTTCTCAGGGTTTTCTTTATTTTTAAAAGCACTTAGTGAATGGCAGTTGCTCCGTCCAACTGCCCAAATAAGTGTGCAGCGAGCGGGGAGGCTGGCCAGAATTTTTGTATAAATCTTTTTCAGGGAATGTCTTTAAAAAAGAATAAAGGCCATGCTGAGAATCCCCCATGAAGAGATGGACTAACCTAAAACCTGTTGGTAATGTCAGATTTCTATTGCCTATTGTAAGTGACAGCAATATAGGAGAAAAGTCATTTATGGCTCATTTTACTCTGCAAAAAGCGTACTCCTTATTTGTATGTTTTAAATTTTAACATTTTTGCAACAGTTCCTCTTTCAACAAAAACAAGAAAAAAAAACTTGAACAGGAACATATGAATATATACTGTATATATATTTATATTTTTTTTATTCTATAGAGAGTACCTTTAAAGGGAGAGTACACCTGTGTTAAAGAGAACCTGAGCAGGTCAAGATGGTTAATAAAAAGCTTCCTACCTGATGGGAGGCTGGCCGGATCAGGTAGCGTCCATTTCAGCCTCTCTCTGCCGCTCCTATGTGCGGCAATTCTTTACTTTCGTTTTTGAGACCTGCAAATGCAGCTTGAGAGCACAGAGGAGTGATTAGTATGGAGGGGGGGGGGGAGAGAGGCGGGGAGCCGGCAGAGGAGAGCCAGTGAGAGACAACTAGTAGGCGGGGAAAGGGGCGTTATGTAGGAGTTTCTCATCTGCAAGGGATGCCCCTCCCCATTACTCTGCCGACAAGCTCCTTGTCACCAGATAAGGGGGGGCTGGCACGGGACAGACGGGGCTGTCAGCAGAGCGGAGGGCACACAGAGGCATGTTGTGAGAAAGCGCGGTGGAGCCGCCGCCATGAACCAGCGGCGGGCGGCTCCTTCCGCATATGGCAGCAACTCACACGGAGAGGCAGCCGCCTCCTCACATCTTGAGGCGGCTACCTCCGTGAATCAGCCAGCTGAGAGCGGCGTAACCGCCGCGCTGGATGCGGCGATTAGCCGGCAGGTCCCCGCTGCGGAGACACCGCAGAGCGGGGCTGTGCTGGTTGGGACTCGTAGTCCCTCAAGATTCAGAGTGACGCGCGCGCGCGCACTCAGACAAACTTTATGACACCAGGGAAGAGTCAGCTGACCAGGCTGATCAGCTGACCATAGCTTCACTTCCCATTGGTCCAGCAATCAGGGAGGTGCTGGGGGACACCTAATGTGTATATATACTGCTGGCTGTCCATTCATCTGGTGTCTGGCGTTGCGTTCACATACGTGGGAGCACCCAGATCCGTTAGTCAGATCCTTAAGTGTGCCGGGACCGGCTGGAGCCGTAATCCTACACTTAGTTAGAGATTGATAGCTAAAGTACTAGTTTGATTGTGATTATTTGTTATGACTCTTGCCTGCCTCGACTATTCTCCTGAACTCTGACCTTGTACCTCGTTATATCTGATACTCTGTTGCCGACCCCGGCTCGTACCTTGACTCCGCCTTTGCCTACTGATTTTGTACCCCGATATCTCTGATACCTCGTTACTGAACCCTGCCTGTACCTTGACTCCGCCTTTGCCTACTGATTTTGTACCCCGATATCTCTGATACCTCGTTACTGAACCCTGCCTGTACCTTGACTCCGCCTTTGCCTACTGATTTTGTACCTATCTGTCTGTGTGTATACGACCTGGCTTGTCCGACCTCGAGAACCGACCTCACGATTGGAGGCGGTTCCCCGTCCTGTTAGTGATACTCCCGCCTGAGTGTCACTTTCGGACTTTCCTTCCCACTGTCAGTCTGACTCCTCCCGTCTTGGAGAGCTCAGACCTGCGGGAGGAATCTGTGCAGTTCTCCTTGCTGCACTGAGGCTTGTCCTCTGTATTACTGTTGCACCAATCACAACACTCTACCCAGGTGACCAGAGGTTAGCTAGTATATCGGATTATCGGTGATACTGCAGATCACATATAATCTGGTATACGTCTGTATTTCCCGTGATACTGCAGATCACCGGTAATCAGACCTCTCTGTGCTTCACCGAGCGTTACAGAACGCCAGACCACAAAAACGATGGAATCACGCACTGATCCTCTGACTGTGCTTGCCACTTCGGTGGATAACATTCACCAAGCACTGGGCCAGCACAAAGCCTTAATTGATGCCTTATCAGGCTCTGTGAAAACCCTACAGACATCAGTTGATTCAGTGCGATCCCCTCCTAGTGATGACATACGTATGCCTGTACCAGATAAGTTTTCCGGCCACAAGTCTGACTTCCGGAATTTCAGGAGTAGAGTGTTGTCATATTTCGAGTTAAGACCCCGATCCTCGGGGACTGAGACCCAACGGGTCATTTTTATTAAAACTTTATTGACTGGAGACTCCCAGTCTTGGGCCTACAATTTGCCTTCCACCGATACTGCCCTGACCTCGGTGGAGGAGTTCTTTAAGGCCATGGCCATAATCTACGACGACCCTGACCTTGCTGCGTCCTCAGAGCGGAAGCTCAAACTTTTACGGCAAGGCAGAGGTTCGGTCGAGGATTATGCGGCGGAGTTCCGTAGGTGGTCCGTCACCTCTAGATTTGATAATTTTGCCCTTATGGATTACTTCTTGTCTGGGTTGTCGGAGGAGGTCTCCGACCTAATGTTAACCGTGCCCGAGCCCAAGACAGTTGACGAGGCGATATCATCGGCCATTCGCGTAGATCGCAGGCTACGCCATCAGAGACAGGCTAGGAGTAGTCATCGGGTCAGGGTGACATCGTACGCAGTACCGGCTGCTACATCTTCAGTAACAGCATCTCCGTCCGTCTCGCCCTCTCCGGCCTTGCCTCCACCAGAGCCAATGCAAATTGGTCGATCAAAACTGACCCAGGTGGAGCGGAGGCGGAGAATGACGGAACAACTGTGCCTATACTGTGCAGAGGCAGGGCATAGGGTACGAAACTGCCCTAACAGGTCGGGAAACGGGTCTGCCTAGGAGTAGTGGGGGGTGGCACCCTAGGCACACAATCCTCACCCCTTAAAGAAAGAAAATTAATTCTCCCTTGTACTGTTACATGGGAGGATAAGTCCGTAGCCGCTGAAGCTTTTCTTGACTCCGGCTCAGCGGCTAATTTTATGAATTTTGAGTTTGCTCAGGAGTTGGGTCTACCACTCACTCCCGTGACACCCCCCATTCAGGTCACGGCAGTAGATGATTCCCCTTTGCAGCGGAATTGTCCCCTGTCACAGACTCCGCTTGTAAAGCTCACCATTGGGGTATTGCACGGGGAACAGTTGCAATTTTTTGTTTTACATATGTCAACCTCCACTATTATCCTAGGCATGCCTTGGTTGCAGGTTCATTCTCCGCAAATTGACTGGGCCACAGGGCAGTTGACAGCATGGTCACCTCATTGTTTTCAGCAGTGTTTGGGGAGGCTGACATTAGGTCAGACCAAGGTGCAGGTGGAAGGCGTACCGGAACAGTACTCGGATTATGCCGATGTATTTTGCCCCAAGGCGGCAGATAGATTGCCCCCACATCGCCCGTTTGATTGTCCCATTGACCTTCGTTCAGGTTGTATGCCTCCTCGAGGCCATTTATATAATTTATCTGGCCCCGAAAAACTAGCCATGCAGGAGTATATCCGCGAAAACTTGGCCAAGGGCTTCATTCAGCCGTCCCGATCACCCGCTGGGGCAGGCTTCTTTTTTGTTAAGAAAAAAGATGGGGGGTTACGGCCGTGCATCGATTACCGTGGCCTCAATAAAATCACAGTGAAGAATCGCTACCCGCTGCCACTTATAGACGATTTATTCACACAGGTCACAGGGGCTAGGATATTTTCAAAACTGGATTTACGGGGGGCATACAATTTGGTGCGTATAAGAAGGGGCGACGAATGGAAGACGGCCTTCAATACCCCTGATGGGCATTACGAGTACAGGGTAATGCCCTTCGGGTTATGTAATGCCCCGGCCGTCTTCCAGGAACTAATCAATGAGGTTTTTCGAGAGGTGTTAGGGAAGTTCGTTCTGGTCTATTTGGACGACATTCTCATTTTTTCTAACAACCTCTCGGAACACAGAACCCATGTCAGGATTGTATTAGACAAACTGAGGCAGAATTTGTTATACGCCAAACTTGAGAAGTGTATTTTTGAGGTCACGTCGGTTGCCTTTCTGGGATATATAATCTCCACCTCAGGTCTGTCTATGGACCCTGCCAAAGTCTCCGCGGTCCTGGAGTGGCCGCAGCCGGTGGGGTTAAAATCACTACAACGGTTCTTGGGGTTTGCGAACTATTATAGAAGGTTTATAAAGGGGTACTCCACGGTGGTCGCCCCTCTCACTAGCCTTACTAAAAAAGGGGCAAACACCACTCATTGGCCTCCTGAGGCCTTACAGGCGTTTTCTAAGTTAAAAGGGTTGTTCTGCTCAGCACCTATACTCAGACATGTGGACACTTCCTTCCCATTTATTGTCGAGGTAGACGCCTCGGAGGTCGGGGTGGGAGCTGTGCTGTCCCAGCGTTCAGGTCTCCAGGGTAGATTACACCCGTGTGCCTATTTTTCCCGGAGATTCTCTCCAGCAGAGAGAAACTACAATATAGGCAATAGGGAGCTCCTAGCCATCAAATTGGCCTTCGAAGAGTGGCGTCACTGGCTAGAGGGAGCTGAGCACACCATCACGGTTTATACCGACCACAAGAACCTGGAATACATCGAGGGGGCTAAAAGGTTAAGCCCAAGGCAGGCTCGATGGTCGCTATTTTTCTCGAGGTTTTCATTTTTGATCACGTATACGCCAGGTAGTAAGAATACCAAGGCAGACGCACTCTCTAGGTGTTTCGAACCGGAGACAGCACAGCCCTCTGTCCCCGAGACCATTGTCCCACGAAGAGTGGTGTTGGCCGCTACCGAGACTTGGGGGGACTGGAAATAGACTTTGAGTCCCTTCCAGCAGGATATCCCGGAAGGAAAACCTGATGGGGTGTTATTCGTCCCGTTACCGTTTCGTCTCCAGATCTTGGAGATGGTCCACTCTCACAAAAATGCGGGACATCCTGGAGCGTCTAGAACGCAAGATCTCGTGGCCAGATGTGCATGGTGGCCTTCGTTAGCCGCTGACTGCAAGGAGTTTGTTAGGGAATGTACAGTGTGCGCAAAAAGCAAGCCCTCCCGCCTAGCATCTGTAGGTACATTGCAGCCGTTGCCCACCCCGAGTGAGCCATGGACCCACCTGTCCATGGATTTCGTGGGAGAGCTTCCGAGATCTGAGGGCATGTCGGTCATCTGGGTGGTGGTCGACCGTTTTAGTAAAATGGCCCACTTCGTGCCCCTGAAAGGACTCCCCTCGGCCCAAGAACTGGCCGATTTGTTTGTCAACCATGTCTTTAGACTACATGGCATTCCAGAAGACATTGTATCCGATCGGGGAGTCCAGTTTGTTTCGAAATTTTGGAGGGCATTTTGTCGCCAGATGGGCATGAAATTGTCATTTTCTTCGGGTTACCACCCACAGACAAATGGCCAGACGGAGAGGGTCAACCAATCATTGGAACAATTTTTAAGATGTTACGTTGCAGAAGCACAGAATGATTGGGTTAAGTTTTTGCCTTACGCAGAATTTGCGCACAATAATTTAAAGAGTTCCTCCTCAGGATTCTGTCCGTTTCAGATAGTAACCGGGAAACTACCTAAATTCTCCCCATTGCCAGTCGCCTCCACTCCGTTTCCAGCTTTGGAGGCTTGGCAAAGGTCATTTAAAGACATGTGGTGGACCATCAAGAATAATCTCATAAAAGCATTTCAGAGTCAGAAGGGTCAGGCTGACAAGAGACGCTCCTTAGAATGGAGATTCCAACCAGGAGATTTGGTTTGGGTGTCTACCCGTCACCTGTCACTAAAACAGCCTTCTGACAAACTTGGTCCCAGGTTCGTGGGTCCATTCCCAGTGACTAGGAAGATCAACGATGTCACATATACCGTTGATCTTCCCACCAGCATGCGGGGAGTGAGGTCTTTCCACGTATCACTTCTCAAACCCGCAGTCCAGATGGGTCCCACTCCTCCTCCTCCTGTTTTGGTCGATGCCCAACCCGAGTATGAGGTAGAGAAAATCATAGATTCACGTACTGTACAGAATTCAGTGCAGTATCTCGTACATTGGAAGGGATACGGCATTGAGGAGAGGCAATGGGTTCCTGGGAACCGCATGCATGCGGACGAGTTAGTGAGGGTATTTCATACTGTACATCCAGAAAAACCTGGAAGGAGCTGTCCGGAGTCCACTCCTCGGGGGGGGGGGGTACTGTGAGAAAGCGCGGTGGAGCCGCCGCCATGAACCAGCGGCGGGCGGCTCCTTCCGCATATGGCAGCAACTCACACGGAGAGGCAGCCGCCTCCTCACATCTTGAGGCGGCTACCTCCGTGAATCAGCCAGCTGAGAGCGGCGTAACCGCCGCGCTGGATGCGGCGATTAGCCGGCAGGTCCCCGCTGCGGAGACACCGCAGAGCGGGGCTGTGCTGGTTGGGACTCGTAGTCCCTCAAGATTCAGAGTGACGCGCGCGCGCGCACTCAGACAAACTTTATGACACCAGGGAAGAGTCAGCTGACCAGGCTGATCAGCTGACCATAGCTTCACTTCCCATTGGTCCAGCAATCAGGGAGGTGCTGGGGGACACCTAATGTGTATATATACTGCTGGCTGTCCATTCATCTGGTGTCTGGCGTTGCGTTCACATACGTGGGAGCACCCAGATCCGTTAGTCAGATCCTTAAGTGTGCCGGGACCGGCTGGAGCCGTAATCCTACACTTAGTTAGAGATTGATAGCTAAAGTACTAGTTTGATTGTGATTATTTGTTATGACTCTTGCCTGCCTCGACTATTATCCTGAACTCTGACCTTGTACCTCGTTATATCTGATACTCTGTTGCCGACCCCGGCTCGTACCTTGACTCCGCCTTTGCCTACTGATTTTGTACCCCGATATCTCTGATACCTCGTTACTGAACCCTGCCTGTACCTTGACTCCGCCTTTGCCTACTGATTTTGTACCCCGATATCTCTGATACCTCGTTACTGAACCCTGCCTGTACCTTGACTCCGCCTTTGCCTACTGATTTTGTACCTATCTGTCCGTGTGTATACGACCTGGCTTGTCCGACCTCGAGAACCGACCTCACGATTGGAGGCGGTTCCCCGTCCTGTTAGTGATACTCCCGCCTGAGTGTCACTTTCGGACTTTCCTTCCCACTGTCAGTCTGACTCCTCCCGTCTTGGAGAGCTCAGACCTGCGGGAGGAATCTGTGCAGTTCTCCTTGCTGCACTGAGGCTTGTCCTCTGTATTACTGTTGCACCAATCACAACACTCTACCCAGGTGACCAGAGGTTAGCTAGTATATCGGATTATCGGTGATACTGCAGATCACATATAATCTGGTATACGTCTGTATTTCCCGTGATACTGCAGATCACCGGTAATCAGACCTCTCTGTGCTTCACCGAGCGTTACACATGTCCTTCAGATGGGAACATGCCTCTGTGTCCCTTTTTTAATACTGAAAACCGCCTCGGGTACACTCTCAGAAAGGCACATGTATGCACACCAGTGCCCACACACACATGCGCGGCACAGAGCTGCCTGTCTTCAGAAGCAGTTGGAGACACAAGTGCTTTTGAAGCCTCCCGAGGATCCCCGTAAAGGCATATTCGACCGGTCAGTCAGATACCTGCAACGTGGGTGGCGGCGCTGGAATGAGGCCCCCTAGAGCGAAGCGGAAGCCTCTGTAGGATCCAGAGACTTCCCTCTCCATAGCTGAGTATCCGACTCTTCCCTATGTTGCTGTCACTAACGTGAAAATCTGACAGATTTGACAGGCTTTAGACTAATCCATCTACTCATGGGGGATTCTCATTTCTTTATCTATAAATGAACTTACTGAACGATAGTTGCACAGTCCAACTGCCAAAAATAGTATCAAAACAAGTAGAAAGGATGGCGTGCATCTTTGTATAGATCCTTTCTAGGAAGCCCTTTTTGCAGAATAAAGGTAATGCTAAGAATCTCCCTCGAGGAGATGGACTAGTTCAAAATCTGTCAGAGTTTTACGACCTAGTATAAGTAACAGTAACATAGAAAAAACATAATAGAGCATTTTACTTGGGAAGATATGTACATTTATATGTATGTGTTTTAAAAGTAAACCTGAACCCCGAAAAAAAGACGCCACTGTAGAGGGAAGCCTCTGGATGCTCCAATCCTCCACGACCACTCCACTGCCGGCTGGGATCCTCTTCTTCTCTGCGCCTATTGAATTTCCTGCAACACACACAAAGCAAGCTGTATATGGTGTTATATGGTATATGTTAGCCAGGTATAGGTGCCCCAGTATAGGTTAGCCAGGGTATAGGTGCCCCAATATAGGTTAACCAGGTATAGGTGGCGCCCCAGTATCAGTTAGCCAGGTATAGGTGCCCCAGTATAGGTAGCTAGGTATAGGTGCCCCAGTATAGGTAGTTAGGTACAGGTGCCCCAGTATAGGTGCCCCCCTCTCCCAACTTCCGCTAATCAGGTAGTAGTGAGCGGCACTGGAGACAGAGCAGCCTGGTGGCACATGATCCTCACATGGAGTCCAGAAGGTGAGTTTGTACTACAACTGCTTCCTGCTGCTGCCATAAATCTTTTTCAATGGAGGGGGGGGGGCATGGAGGGGGACCTGAGGAGAGGGAGGGAGGAGTTTACCCCTTCCAATTTGTGCCCGCTGCTCCCCCTCCATCACTGGACCCTCCTCCCCCACTGAGCTCTGGGAGGACACCCACCTCGCCTGCCCCTAATTAAAGGGGCTGGGTTCATGCTTGCATAGTAGCAGAAAGCCACTCGTGCACGAAGGAAAAAGCTGTGATCAAGTGGTTCTTTGCTACTACCCAAACGCAAGACGTACTTTGTGTCTATACAGTGTGGCCTTGTTCGAACACAGAGGGGAGTGCAGCCATAAGCAGTGTTCCACAAGTCAAATAATGTAGTTCAAGTGCAGGAACGGAGCGACAATGGCAGACCGGGGACCATCCAGACTCTTTCCCCTACTGAAGAATCTAACTTTTTCCTTGTCTGGCTTCAGGTACTTTTTAAATGTTCTAATATTCCACAGTAATGGTCCTTTAATCTGGTCTTCCTCTTGTCAGTGAAATTCCAGCCAGACAGGAACCCAGCCATTCCTTTTGGGCCTGTAGCTGTCCACTGAACCTCTGAGGAAATTTGACCAACTTAAGGCTCGTACATACGTGCAACTATTCCGCCCAACTATTGTCCAAACTCAGTCTGTTGGGTGATAGCTGAGCATGTGTACGCGAGACAAACGAACAGATGAGCAACTGATAACTGGCGGTTTGTCTGATCTAACCAGCAGATCACCTCACACGACTCTTGGGCTAATATCAGCCATGTGTTTACAAGTGTTTTGAACGACTTGTACTTCTAATGCGGCCATATCATGCAAAAGAGTTGCTCGTTCAGTTGGATGGTGCACGGAAAATACAAGTTGTGCAATTGCTTGGTCATGCGGTTGGTTTTGTAGTCAGGTTGGTTGTGCGCTTTGTTGGACGTGTGTATGAGCCTGTACAGGGAGGGATTCAGCCAGCCAACTCACTCAAGAGATCCATTGGGGAACATTACAGACTTTCAGAACTATTCAAAACATAACTGTTAATCTAATTCAATGAATAGCCCAATAAAACTTAATGGGACTTCTCCTTTAAAAGTAAGGTAAGGATTTCTCTACTGCTTCATTGTCTGAGGTTGCTGACCGGCTTTTTGACCAGTCAGATCTGAGCAATGACCGTAATATATATTAATAGAAGAAGACCTGGCAGCTCAGCGAGAGAAGTAAATGGACTGTGATAATTTGACACCACGTAAAAGTCAATGAGATGATGGAATCCATATTAACTGCATGTTAAATAGCTGATTTATAGTCATTCCTCGGACATTCTTGTAACTCAGCGCTAGTCGTGTTGGAATAGATCACGTTGCTGGCCAACTAGGAAGTCTTTAACTACAGGAACGAGCTACCTATGTCACTTCATCTGTGTCCCACCAGTCACATAAGGGGTAAGGAGGGTTGCCTGCTGGTTCTTCACGGTTTTGGTCACAATATTAAACTTGCTTTTGACTTTTATGGGTTGAGTCTTCTGTTTTTGCCGAAATGAAAGACATCTGAGATGGAAGACATTCGAAGGAACTCTTCTGGTGCTTACACACAGGTTTGATTGGATAGCAGAGCTTCTGAAATCAGCCAGAGCAGCTCATCACAAGACAACACGGGGATTGCACATTTTGGAGGTTGCATCAGAGCAATCCAAAGAGATTAAATAATGGATCCATAGTCAGAAGCGTTGCTCACGGACATAGGTGAATTTATATTTTAAGAACCTACAGGTACAGAAGACCTGGCATCTTCAACCCCACCCTCTCAGCAGATACCATGTCTAGTGGCGTAACTGCAAACCATGGGGTCCACCAGCAAAACTTTGATGTGGCCCCCTAATGGTCAGACATCCTTTTCTTTGCCTCCCCCTGGTGACCCTCATAGTCTGGGGGCCCATCTTGCAAGGATCATAAAAGAAGTCATAATCATCACACCCATAACAAGTAAAGCCACAAAAACACTCAATCTGAAGGATGAAGTAGAAGTTGGGGCCCCATTACAACTCTAGACCCCCTGCAATTGCAGGGACTGCTTCCCTGGTCATGCCCCTGAGTCTTTTCACCCTTTATGCTAATAAACGAAGAAAAACTTTTATGCTGTAGTAAAACAACTTTAAAGTGATACTGATGCCAACCTAAAAAAAAATGTTAAATAGTCACCTGTGGAAAGGGGAGGCTCTGGATCCCATAGACCCTTCATGAACCTCTCTCCATGCCCTCAATCCACCACTGTCCCACCACCATTTAATTTATTTGACCAACTGGTCGAATATGCCTTTGAGATGCTTTGAGATGCTTTGAAACACTGAGTGCTTCCGAAGATGGGCAGCTCTGTACTAGGCATGCCCAAGTGCACACTTCAGAAGCTCTCAGGGACATGAGTGCTTCAAAAGCCTTCCGAAGGCATGGAATTTCAATGGTGGACAGTGAGGTGGTTCAAATGCACAGAGAGAGGATCTGGAAGGCTCTAAGGAATCCAGAGCTTTCCCCGTCCATAAGTGAGTATCTATCATTTTTTTTATTGTGGCTTCAGTATTGTTTTAAAGAAAGAGGAGGCACTGCGGTTATAGAAAACCATTACATTTGTAGCCACAAAGTCACAATTTGGTGCACTTCCTTGTTAAAATTCTGAAGCGGTAGGTGACAGAGCAAGCAGACAGAAACAGGAAGTGGAAGGGGATGGGCCTGGTAACATTCAGCAGCCTCATTAGCACCAACATTCTCCAGGCACGTGCCTACAGTGCCTAATGTTAAATTTGTCCCTACTTACAGATCATAAAACAACAGGGCATTATACGTAAAGCAACTGACCTAGTGTAGTTTTTATTTAAAGCGGATCCGAGAAGAAAAACTAACTATAACAAGTACTTGTCTATATATCTTATCTAAAGTTTAGATAGTTTACACAGTAAATGTGGCTGCATACAGCTTCAACAGTTTATGATGATTTATTCCTAGGATACAATGACAGCGGCCATGTTCTGTTTGTCATCATTACACAGGTAATCTGCAAATGCATCTCCACCCCTCAGCCTGTGAAAACGTCTCTCCCCCCTCCCCTCTGCCTCTGAAATCTCTGGCTAGTAACCTCCTCCTCCTCCTGCCCAGACTGAGCTCCCATAAGCCCTTGCTACATGGGTCTGAGTGCCTTGGTGTTTTTGGAGAAGCTGTGGACGAGGCTTGTTTAGTTTATAGGGAATTAGAGTATTAAAACAAAAACAAAAATATATTTGGCTTGAGGAATGCCGTATAAACTATATGTAAGGAACACAATTATGCAATGAATAAAAGTTCATCTCGGATCCACTTTAAGCAAAAATGTTGTAGATTTTTTTTTTGCCTATAGCACGCAGATTCCTTGATTCACTTCGAAACATACCTGAAGCAAATTTTTCTGTTATAATTACATTGCCCAGAGGGTTCCCCGATCCTCTTACCTTTCCAGCTCTGAACATAGTTGGTGCTGTTTTTTTTCATGTCTGCCAGTAGTAAAGATGATGACGTGCAGGATGATTGTGGATCAAACAATATGAACAAATTACATGGCGGATATCAATCATTTCTTGATCTCCCTTCTATGTTTAAACTTCTCACTTTGCAATGTATTGATTTATTTTTCCCCCTTTTCACTAAAGTTCCTCTTTTACTTACAAAGTCCACCTTCCAGTTTCATTGACTAAAACACAGTCCATACAGATTAAAGGGAACCTAAACTGAGAAGGATATGGATTTTTCCTTTTAAAATAATAGCAGTTGCCTGACTCTCCTGCTGATCCTGTGTCTCTAATACTTTTAGCCACAGTCCCTCAATAAGCATGCAGATCAGGTGCTCTGGCTGAAGTAGCTGCATGCTTGTTTCAGGTGTGTGATTCAGCCACTTGTAACGTACGCTTACAGGATGTATAAAAAAAGAGTGAGGCCATCTTGTGGCCAAATAGTAAAACTACATCTACTTTTTTTTTTTTTTAATAAAACAGACACACAATTACATTTAAAATTAACTGTTTATCTCTCACACTCTCCCAAAAATACCCAAATAAAAATGTTAATTAAATCAAAATAAAAAAAATTACAATTAAGAAAAAACACATAAATATTAAATTTTTTAATATGCACGTCAAGAGGGTATATTACAATTATTTTTAAATTATAAGCTTGTAAATAGTGATGGACGCAAAACTTAAAAAATGCACCCTTATTTCCAAATAAAATATTGGTGCTTTACTTTGTGATAGGGACATAATTTAAATGGTGTCATAACTGGGACAAACGGACAAATACAATATGTGGGTGTTAATTATGATAGCATGTATTATTTTAAAGCTATAATGGGTCAAAAACTGAGAAATAATGTATTTTTCAATTTTTTACTTAAAGGGAAGGTCCGCACTGAAAAAAACAAACAAACTCCACTTATCTGGGCCTGGGCTTCTTCCAGCCCCTGCCAGTCAATCTGTGCCCTCGACGCAGCTCCTCTCACTCCCGGTGTCCTACGTTGAAGAAGTCAACCTCGCCAGGTCGGCTTCATGTGCGCTCCACGGCGCGGGTCACGTGGTGTACGTGACGTCATTGAGTCATTCCGCCATATGCAATTCACTTTTTCTCCTGTGTTTTCTCCTAGGTGATATTTTCACAACTTGTAAATAAAATACTTTTTATACCACCAGTAAGCAAGAAAATACTCAAAATAATGTTGACAGTACTTTTTCACCTAATTTTGGTACCTTTTCCATTGCATAGTGATACAAATGAAATTTAAATTGAAGATGAAAAAGTATCTCCTAGGAGAAAACTCAGGAGAAAAAGTGAATTGCATATGGCCCATTGAGTCTCTACTGTGCAGTCTCTCCTACCTGCACAGTAGAATCTATCTCATCATATCCTCAATATGTTCCTAACTGTGGAAACAGACAGCTTAAATCTCTGAGACAGCTTTCTGTATCCTTCCCCTAAACCATGATGGTGAACAATCTTTGTCTTAAGGTTGTTTGAGAGTTGTTTTGAGACCCCCATGTTGCTACTCTTCAGAGAAAACTAAAAGAAGAGGGAAACTTACAATTGACCCCCTTAAAGCTAATGGGAACCGGTTACAAAAAAAAGTCAGATACTCACCTAAGGAGAGGGATGTTCTGGGTCCTATATAGAGCACTCCCTCTCCTCTCCCGGTGCCCGCTGCTGTCCTGGCTTCCCCGTAGCGATATTCGACCATTTCGTTCAAATACTGCTGTCTCCCGGCCGAAGGGAGGCTTCGGAAATACTTCGGGAGCCTGAGTGCTCCCGAAGACGGGCCGCGATAACACTGCACATGCACGCGCGCCCTCTATGACGCACTCGCGTGTGCGCCGCCTGTCTTCAAGAGGACTCGCCTACCGAAGACTTCCGAAGTCCCCTCGGCGTGGGATGAGAACGGAGAAGCCAGCGCAGCACCGAGGCCACCGGGAGAGGAGAGGGATGGCTCATTAGGACCGAGCCTTCCCTCTCCTTAGGTGAGTATCTGCCTTTTTTTTTTTTAAACCTTTTTTAAACCGGGGTTACATTAGCTTTAAATACTCTTTCTCATAATTGGATTCACCTGTGTATGTAGGTCAGGGGTCACTGAGCTTACCAAGCCAATTTGAGTTCCAATAATTAGCTCTAAAGGTTTTGGAATCAATAAAATGACAACAGTGCCCAAATGTATTCACCTGCCTAATTTTATTTAAACAATTATTGCGCAATTTCTGTAAACCCAATAACTTACCGTATTTTTCAGACCAGAAGTGGGGAAAAAAAAAAGTCCCTGCGTCTTATAGCCTGAATGCACCAATTTCTGCCCAGCACCAGTCCCCGCCTGTTCCCTGTCCTCGAGGTCCTGCCAGTCCCTAGTCTCTGCATATGTCCTTTTCCCTTCCTAGAACGTTGCAGGGAATTCTTTCAGGCAATCTGCATTGCGGGTTGATTGGGAGAACATGTGGCATCAGATTTTGCTGCCATGCGTCTGGGTTACTGATGCCCGCGTGCATCTCCCTACTTCATGTTACGGCAATGCTGGGGACTACGCGGGCGGTGACTTTGCCCATAAGGATGGCTCATTGGGGACATATATAGCGATAATCTTCCGCAGAACAGCCACTGGGGGGTCCACGCTCGCAGCTACAGTTTTCTCTCCCTTCTGCTTACGCCGCTATGCGGAAGTGAAGGGAGAGGACACTGTAGCTGTGAGCGTGGACCCCCCCCCCCCCCCCAGCGGGACATGGAGGAGAGGAGTGCGCCGGCTAGATCAGGTGAGTTTCCCTGCAGGTGAAGTGTAATGCAGTTGGGGGACGGGGAAGCAGGGGTTAACATAACGTACAGTGTAGCGAAGTATAATGTAGCTGGGGGGGCAGCCTGGGTTAGTCTTGTGTGTAGTGAAGTGTAATGCAGGGGTTATTATAACGTAGAGTGTAATGAAGTATAATGTAGCTGGGGGGCAGCCTGGGTTAGTCTAGTGTGTAGTGAAGTGTAATGTAGCTGGGAGGAGGGGCAGCAGGGGTTAGTGTAATGTAGTGTGTAGAGAAGTGTAATGTAGCTGGGGGAGGGGCAGCAGGGGTTAGTGTAATGTAGTGTGTAGAGAAGTGTAATGTAGCTGGGGGGAGGGGCAGCAGGGGTTAGTGTAATGTAGTGTGTAGAGAAGTGTAATGTAGCTGGGGGGGGGGGGGGGAGCAGGAGTTAGTGTAGGTGGGTAGAGTAGCTTAGAGACATCTTGGGGCAAAAAGGTCTACAAGACACCCCTGACACATAGACGCATCTAGGTTTAGTACATATATTTTTTCCCTGATATTTGCCCTCTAAATTTAGGTGCATCTTATAGTCCAGTGCGTCTTATAGTCCGAAAAATATGGTAATTTCACTTCTCAAATATCACTGTGTGTGTCTCCTATGTGATATATTTAACTGACATTTTTTATCGTAACAACCAACGATTTATACAGGAAAATCATGACAATTAACAAGGTTTCCCAAACCTTTGCATCCCACTGTGTGTGTGTATATATATATATATATATATATATATATATATATATACATATATATATATATATATATATATATATATATATATATATATATACTGTATATATACTGTAAATACACACATTATTTTTGTATTTTTAGCGCAAAGCACCACGTTGTATGCAAACAGTAAGGCCATTTATGAAGATAATTGGAAGTATGACTTCCATCAATGTTTAATGGGCATTTTAATGCTAACTCATTATTTTGGTACAGTTAATCTGACATCTTGCTTTATGTCCTGCACAGATTTAAGACCCCAGGGCTGTTTTATTGGTTGGACAAGTGCACAACACCACATGTTGCCATGGCTGCGGGTGCAGTACAGCTCTGAAATATGAATGACTTTTAATTATCTAATAAGGCGTAGCACGGCTGCCTGGGAGAGGGAGCATCAGAGGCTAAGCGTGGCGCTTGTTACGTGATTAACACACTTTTATCCTTCTCCGACACTGACGGCTGATTTACTGCACGACTATGAAAACACAGCCCAGCAGCAGACAGCAAACTTCCAGCAAGTGTTCCAGTGTTAAAGAGGAGTGAAGTGTTTTCACTTGTAGTGAAAAGGGGAGTACAATAAATCAATACATTGCAAAGTGAGGAGTTAGAGAATAGAAGAGAGATCAAGAAATGATTGCTATTAGACATGTAATTTGTTTATGTTGTTTGATTCCCAATCAGCCTGCATGTAATCATTTTTACTACTGGCAGACATGAAAACTAGACAGCAGACATTATTTATAACCATATCCCCTAAATTTGTGATCGGGTAAAATGTTTTTTTTTTAATAGATATACATACGCACAGAGGGAGATAATGGTTGCTTGGCAGTTGGAAACAGCTGTTACTTCCCATAATGCAGCAAGGCTCACAGACAGGAAATAGTCAGGACCATGGTCATGACATCACACTCTGGGAGGGGTTTCACCACAATATCAGCCATACAGACCTCCTTGATGATCTATTCGAGAAGAGGTAAAGATTTCTCTTTGGAAAGGGAGTATCAGCTACTGATTGGGATGAAGTTCAATCCTTGGTTACAGTTCCTCTTTAATGTGCTAATATGAAACTAAATGCAGAATTTCGTCTCTGCTCTAAAAGATTAGCCACAGCATCATAATCTTTATGTACTGTAAATAATTTCTTCATTACAATGTATGGATATCCTAAAAAAATTGAAAAAAAATGAAATTTTACTTGATTTAACCTTTGCAGAAGGCACTGAAAGAGTTAAGGCTCAGTGTTTACTATACGGAAAGCTGCTTCGGCAGAGCTCTTCTGCAATCTATTCACAGCTGCTGAGAAGAACTAATTAGACAGGTTGATCTGCCGAAACAAACACAGAACACAGAGAAGTGAATTTCTTCAGCAACTAGATGTGGTATGTGGAAAGACTTTTCATTGTGTGCTGTGCAAGAGTTTGGGTCCTGAAGTGACATGTGTCATGGTAAGATGAACATATGCAAATATAGATTTATAAATATATCAAATATATACAGTACTAGTGACCTTAGCCCGTTTAAAAACGGGCTAGATCTGTCTCTGCGCGCTCCCGGCGCGTGCGCACCCACCGCGCACGTCCGCTGCGTGCGCACCCACCGCGCACTTCCTCCCCTTCAGTGTCTCTGCGTCCCTCCCTGCACATGCGCAGTGCTACAAAACACACACACAGGGACATGGGACGCGGAGACACTTTGGTTTTATTATAGAGGATATCAAATAAATATATACATCAACTATCAGTAAATGAACTTTCAGCAGAAATCAACTGGCAGGACTAAAGATGTCACTATCATTGATACATTTCAGAATGTAAATCAGAGGGAGAAAACATTTTACAATGGGCAACACTGACTTAATAATCTTTAAGTGAATATTATAAAAAAATAAGCAATTTTATTCATTATGCCATTGTCACTATTTAAGTTCTACATGTCATTAGCTCTACACATACAATTATTTATCTCATAAGCCAATTTTCACTTTAGGCTTGCTTCAAAGTGGACCTGAAGTGACATTTGACATAATGAGATAAACATAGGTACATATAGTACTAGCCCTACTAAGAAAGTGTCTGAAGTCCCTTTCTGTTTTCCCATACAGAAAATTCAAAAAAACAGTTCTGCTATCTCTGCAAATGAGGAGGTTGAAAAGCTTGTAAAATTCAGCCCGTGCCCTGAATAAATATAAGGCAAAACACTTTTATCTAGATGAGAAAACACTGCTGATAACTATGGTTGGTCAATAGAATTTTTCCGAGTTCATAAAGGATTATGCATATTTTCAGTGAAAATTTATGCAGCTTGAAAATGGACCAATCCAATTCCACATTGACAGGATTGGATTGGTGTAACAATTGTGTAATTATTTCCGTGGTCAGCGCACAGGATGCGCGCTGACACTGCAGAAATCCTCCACAAGCGTATATTCTGAGAGAACCCAGCTATGGTGCTATGCACCTGTAGAGGGGAATTCCTGCCGGCAGATGGAGCTGTGAAGTGCAGAGCCACAGAGGCCAGATGGGAATTGCACGAGTTGAAGCAATGTAGGGCTGGATAGCCCTAAAAGAGAGAGAGCACAGAGACAGAATAAATGTGTGTCCACCAATCTAGTCGCCAGCCAGCGACGGTGAACACACAACAACAGAACCAAAGAGGGAACGCAATCGCAAGAGAGGCGATTGCCAAAAGTGACACAAGACCGAGCAGGACAGAGCATGAGAGTAGCAAAGGCACAGCAAGCAAGATCAATAAGGAAAATAACAAACGCTAACTAAACGTGAACACCGCACTAATTTGCAACAGCGATCGCGTTTAAGCATGATCACCGCGCGTTAGGCGCCCAGTGATAAGCGTGCACGTGACACACAAACATGAAATAGAGAATGCGAACGCTTGCTAAACGGTTACGTCACCGAGCCTACAGCAAGCGTTCGTACAAGACAAGACAGAGAGAAGGAGCAGCCAGCAGCAACCGCAGCTCTGGCCTACACTCCTAGACGGAGTTCAGAAGGAACCACCGCTGCTACCGCTAGAGCGAATGTGATCCAGACAGACAAACAGATGGGGCTACCAGTAGCAACTGCTGCTCTGGTTAGCACCCCTAAGGCAGAATACAGAAGGAAGCACTCCCACTACCACTAGGGCAAATGCAATCCAGACAGATGGAGCAGCCAGCAGCAACCGCAGCTCTGGCCTAAACTCCCAGACAGACAGAACGATTTCCTGTCGGCCGCCGCTGGTGACAAGATAATCGAGACAGAGAGACAGAACTAGGCAATACAGATAATACAACCTGACTGCACTAGAAGGGAGGCCTAGTGCAGTCCCCAGGAATTACTCTAAGATAATCTTAGCAAACGACAGCAAGGCTGACACTCTAGGAGTGTTTGCAGGAACAAACCTTCATGACCAGCCAAGGACTCTGGGAGAACATGGTATTTATACTGCAAGCCTTCAAATGAGGCAGCTAGGCAATCTGCATGACAAGTGTATGCAAATTCCTCAGCAGAGCAACTCTGAAACTTGCAAAGCGAAGACAGGTCTCTTTTCCAGAGACCTGCAGCATTCAGACCTAAAGAATGGACAAACAGCTGTCTGCCTGTGCAGACAGCTGAGCAGATTGTTACAATTGGTCTGTTTTTCAGCAGCATACAATTGCATTGATAATTTGTATAATCCTATATGAAAGTGGGACAATTTGCACCTCATTTACTGTCCCTACAGATAACATTTTAGTGCTGAAAAGTTCAGGGGTCATAACTTCTGGTTGTTTTGCTGCTGAATATAGCCAATTTTACATCAGAAGATAGCGTATGTCTATGGTTCCTCTGATTTTAACAACCCCATGTAAAAGACAAAAGGAGACCAAAAGCCCAATGGTGCAGAATCATGTAGGACTCGGAAAAGCAAAATGTTAAGGAAGTATTTACTCAATGAGGTGTGTTGTAAATCCTTGCAACCACTGTCAGATCAGGCGGGAAATCAATCGTCCCGGCTTGGTTTTCCAGGTCTGTAACAGGAACTGGTCGGTCTCACTCTGAATGTTCTTTAGGACAAACTAAAATAGTATCATTTCGGGAAGCATGGCCATGCACCAGGCAGGAGCGTGGTGGTTGCAGCATGGGTAAGGTGGGAGAAGGGGTTAGGGGGGTCATGGCTGAGCCCTAGCTCCCATTTTAAAATGGGTGGGCTAATTTTTAGTAGGCTAATAAAGCCATTGATCTCTTAAACAGAGAGATTATCTAACCTCTCCTGAAGAATTTGAATCAGTCCATTGAAAAAAGCTCATAAAATTGTCAACATGTTTCGCGGGTGCTTGCCAGCTTCCTCAAGTCAGTAAAAAAACAGGTGCCCTAACTGCAATGGCTGTGTAGCAAGCATGAGCACCTCTAAGGGCCCGGTAGGCATAGTTATGCCTCTGCTAGTGCCCCTGACCTTCCCATCACTTTAGATCCTAGGTTCTTAACACACAGTCAGAATACCCAGGGGGAAATTTAGCTGGGCCCAGGAGATACTTGACCATGTCAATACACTATAGTAAGTGCAACGATTTGTTTAACCACTTTACCTCCCTTGCTACGCTTATCTACTCCCCACAAAACTTCATCTGAAGCTCAGGGGAGTAGATAGGCGTACTTGTGGTAAACAGTGTGCTGTATGCCCAATAAGCTATCTGATTATGTATATAAGGTATCATTTTAACCGTGACAAGTGAGAGAATAGATTTTGTGTTGTTTGACAACTGAGGGCTAAGTCATGTGATTTTTTTTACCGGAAAACTGAATGAAAAGCAATAAAACTGTTATTTTCATGTACTCTATACCCCTAAATAAATACTTGTAAAAAAAAAACAAAAGTGACAGCATTGAAAAGAGAATACATAGTTACCCTAGGGAGCTTTTAAAATACGTATGCCATGAGAGTGCATTACTGTTAATCATGAAGATAAGGGCTTTTAATTACTGATAGAGTACAATGAGAAAACAAAAAACACAAACCAGAAACTAATATATTATCAACATACATTGTACTAGGAACATTATTTAAATGTTGAGATAACCAGGACAAATTAGCAAATACAATGTGTGGGTTTTACATATGGTAACATTGTTTATTTGAAAACTATAGTGGATGGAAATGGAGAAATAGTGTATTTTTTCTTTTTTTTCTCATTTTTCCCTTTAAAATGCACAGATAATAACATAATTACTAAAAGCAAATATCACCCCCACAAAGCATAATTTGTGGCAAAACAAAAAAGATATAGATGAGTAACAATAAAGTTATTGGTGAATGAATGGAAGGAGCACTGAAATGTGAAAATTGCTCTGCTTTTTAAGCAAAAAACCCTGTGGTGCTGAAGTGGTTAAAAAAGTGATAATGTAAACAAACCTGAGTAAGTATTCACAGTGAATTCAAAGCATCATCATGGAATATTTGAAAAGCATTTACTCACCTAACAAATCTATATGCATAAAGGATGGTAGGGGCTACATAGCCAATGCAGTCATAAATTAAGGTGTACCTGTTTCAATAATGTCAAGAAACACTGTTTTACATGATTAGAAACTGACCTCAATTGTTCTTTTGTTGTCCTTACAGTGGGGCACGCCTTAGTTTTCCTCTCCAAAAAAATAACTACCAAGAAGTGTGTCTGTACAAAGATTAATACCATTATTTCCCCAGACTGATCTCTGCGTCTACGTAACTTATAAGGTTTTAAAGTGGGATGAAACTCCATATTAACTGGAATAAATAAATAAATAAATCATCAAATAAGAAATTATTTATTTAGCTTACCTATCCTTTTGTTTTTGTGTGTTATGTGTTCATGGTCAGGTAAGAGAAATTTGACATGAAAAAAGAAAATATTATGTCTGCTGGTTTCCATATTTACTGTTTCTCTGTAATGCCAAAAGTGACATTCCTTCTGCCCTTTTCTTTTTAGCCAAGCTCAGTGTTCATTAACTGCTTATTTTACAGCTTACTGCCCCTCCCACAGCAATCATCACCTCGATAACAGGCTTACATCACTGTGTAAACTCTTCAAACGGAGGGGGGAGACAAATTCCTTCTGATCATAGTGTCCTTATCTTATCTGAGATAGGAAGTTTCTTTTATTTGCATTATGAGATAAGCTAGTTATTGGCACTGTACAGTTTGGGACAGTTCAGCAAAGGCACACAGACCAGATAAAACAATAATAGAAACTAGGGGACATATAGGGACCTATTTTAGAAAAAAAAGGCTTAACAGATAAATAAACTTTCTGCACACTTCGCATTCAATTCAGATGCAAATCATATGCAAATGTACTACTACCTATGTGTGCAGAAAGTCTATTTAGGTGCTGCACACATGAGCTGGTGGTCATTTCAGATGCAGCCTTAGTGGTATGCGCTGGCTTTCTCCTCGCTGGTCAACAAAATGTAAGTTACACATTTTTTTTGCTTAGCTGCTCCCAAGGTTTTAAATTTAGGTTAGGTTACTTGCACGGAGGTTTGCCTCACCGTGGCGCAAGTGTATAGTACATTATACTTTGCATGCAAACCATATTGGAAGCTAAAGTTCCTTCTAGCGTAATACATTTTAGCACTTGTTTTGGATGCAGGGCATGCATTTTTCAGTCTAGCAGAGGCGGTGTATGCCTGTGCGATTAACCATTCAATTGCAGCATGTGTCTAGGGATGCGCAGCCATTCCCCCACTGTTTCTTAGATATATTTGGTGCACTAACTATTTTTAGGCAATTTTTTAATTTTGGATGTTACTACCCCCTGTAAAATAGTAAATCCTTTCTAGCACTGCGCTGGTCTCTCTTCTTTACGCTAGGTACACACCATACAATTTTCTGTCAGATTTACCTGCCAGATCGATTATTTCCAACATGAGATTTTCCAACCTACTTTTCGATCGATTTCCATTCACTTCTATGGAAATCGATCGGAAAATCGATCGAAATTCAGATCGGACATGTTGTAAATAATGGATCTGGTAGGTAAATCTGACAGAAAATTGTATGGTGTGTAGCTAGAATCATCTATCTCCTATCTATCTATACTTTTGAAAACAAGATGTATGGTATTATGAATTATTGGTATTATGAAAGAAGTCTGAGCATGTCGAGCCACCCTCAGCCAAGGCGTGGCCAGCAGTTTGTGCATAGACACGTAGATGATTTACTTGCGCACCTTTTCACCTCCATGAGCTCATTTACACTTTATGATATGTAATTAAGCACGAGAAGGAGCTGCATGACCTGCGCTGATATCTCATTAATTTACATATTTGGTGTACAAGCTCGGCCAGCTCTCCAGAGCAGCGCGTTCAGCACTCGTACTTGTGTCGGGGTCAACACGGTGCTCCTCCCGCGTCCACTTGAAAAGATTTAATGAGATCCACTGAATTAAAAAAAGTTAGCGATTTTCCAGTTATATAAGGTCATCCCATTCATCGCAGGAACATGGAAATAAAAAAGTTAAGAAAAGCCGGGAGTTGTAACTTTGCCGTTCCCAGGATTGATTGTCAGAGAACGTTCTGAGCAAAACAAGCATCTGAGTAAGGAGGCCATTAAAGTGAACACTGTAACAAGCTTAAAGAGGAACTCCAGCCTAAACAAACATACTGGCATTAAGTTAATTAGTTATGTTAATTAAAATAGATAGGTAATTAATCTCTTACCCACACTGTTTTAAAAGAACAGGCAAATGTTTGATTTCACGGGGGGAGCCATCTTTTTGGTTGAAAGGAGGTGACAGGGAGCATGAGATACAGTTCCAACTGTCCTGAGTACCTTTCTTTGATGGGTGGAGCTTAGCTAAAAATGCAGCTAAAAATGATGCTTTGGTAAGAAAAACAAAGTTCTGATGCTGTGAAACTGTTAAAGAAACACCAAGCCTTTTCAGTTCAGCGGAGTAGATTTTTAGTCAGGAGGTTCACTTTAACGTAAAGACGGGGTGAAAATAAACTGATGAGATAAACATCTGTATTTAACCTCCTTCTACTCCTAAAGGTGGCCATACATCACACAGCTTAGTGGCGGATCAACTACACGATTCTATAATTATAATCAATTCAGGTGAAAATCGGTGCTGCTAAGAACATTAGCCATTTGAGGATGCAACAAATTTCAGGCCGAAATTAGTCACAAGTATTGATTGGACATGCAGGAAAATTGCGAGCAGTTGGGTGTGCTGTGGGATGAGTGATGGAATCCCCGGGGCTGTCCACCCTACTGTTTGTTTTATGCCCCCCCAGTGCCCGTGCAGTTATACTTTACCTGTCAGCCACCCACGCGAAAGCCCCATGTGCTATAACATTGGCAACCACGTGGGGACGCAAATGCGAAAATACGAGGAAACGTGCGGATGGTGGCGGGTAAAGTATAACTGCATGGGCACCCCGGGGAAGGAGGGGGGACATAAAACATTAGGGGGACAGCCATGGGTAGCAAGGCACCATCACAAGGATTTCTGCAAAATTTCATGCTGAAATCAATTACGTATCAGTCTGCGGTTTATGGCGGTCAACAGATCTCTCTCTGATCAGATTGCATCAAAGAAAGAACTTTCTGTTGGTCAATCGGCCACCAAAATCGCTAGATGTATCACTACCTGAACAATGACTTTTTTTTAGATATCCCATGGTTTTATTTTATATTTAAACATTTACAAAGTAGATATAGGTATAGCCAAGTACTGTTATCAAATGCGGCGGCACATTATTGGCTGCGGTACCCGGATATAGTGGTTAGTATATGACACAGGTTGTTATTAGGCTTAGCTATTTGAGGGCTAACCCGAAGACTACCATCATCGTCTTTAGGCATTTTGGAATGTTTGCATCCATACGTCATAGTTGTCTTTAGACATTCTTTCACCAAAACCACTTCCACCTGCCGCCGACGTCTTTGGACATCAAATATGCAAATGAAGTAGGTACAAACAGCTGAAATTTTACAGTTAGTTCAGAGAGCACGGGGAGTAACACAGTGTTTGCTGTACGCTGCGTGGGCACGACGGCTAACCGAAACCGAGGATTATGTCCTGCTGAGGTGTTGGAGGAACGAGTAGGCGAGTCTGATTCAGAAGTTTTCAACAATGACAATTATTCTGCTGCAAGTTCAGAATCTTTGGATGAAGAGGAGTAGATGACTGCAGGTAGGAAGAACACATTTTTTCTAGCAGCTTTTGTTTGTTATTGTGTCTGAGATTGATGGTACAGAGTCACTAAATAGAGTAAAATAATTTAAAAACGAGAAAAGGGAGGTAGTGGAGGACTTTGCGCAAATAAATTGTATGCAAAAACTAATAAAGTTGGCATTTTTTTCACTTTACCTACTGAGTGACGACACCATCATTAACCACTTAAGGACCGCAGTCTGACTCTTTTCACCCCTTAAGGACCAGAGCCTTTTTTCCATTCAGACCACTGCAGCTTTAATGGTTTATTGCTCAGTCATACAAGCTACCATCTAAATGAATTTTACCTCCTTTTCTTGTCACTAATACAGCTTTCTTTTGGTGCTATTTGATTGCTGCAGCGATTTTTACTTTTTATTATATTCATCAAAAAAGACATGAATTTTGGCAAAAAAATGATTTTTTTAACTTTCTGTGCTGACATTTTTCAAATAAAGTAAAATTTCTGTATACATGCAGCGCGAAAAATGTGGACAAACATGTTTTTGATTAAAAAAAACCCATTCAGTGTATATTTATTGGTTTGGGTAAAAGTTATAGCGTTTACAAACTATGGTGCAAAAATTGAATTTTCCCATTTTGAAGCATCTCTCTCATTTCTGAGCACCTGTCAGGTTTCATGAGGTGCTAGAATTCCAGGATAGTATAAACACCCCCCAAATGACCCCATTTTGGAAAGAAGACACCCCAAAGTATTCACTAAGAGGCATGGTGAGTTCATAGAAGATTTTATCTTTTGTCACAAGTTAGCGGAAAATGACACTTTGTGACAAAAAAAATAAATTAAAAAAAGTTTCCATTTCTGCTAACTGGTGACAAAAAAAAATGAAATCTGCCACGGACTCACCATGCCCCTCTCTGAATACCTTGAAGTGTCTAGTTTCCAAAATGGGGTCATTTGTGGGGTGTGTTTACTGTCCTGGCATTTTGGGGGGTGCTAAATTGTAAGCACCCCTGTAAAGCCTAAAGGTGCTCATAGGACTTTGGGCCCCTTAGCGCACCTAGGCTGCAAAAGAAATGTCACACATGTGGTATCGCCTTACTCAGGAGAAATAGTATAATGTGTTTTGGGGTGTATTTTTACACATACCCATGATGGGTGGGAGAAATATCTCTGTAAATGAGATTTCTTTTGATTTTTTTACACACAATTGTCCATTTACAGAGATATTTCTCCCACCCAGCATGGGTATGTGTAAAAATACACCCCAAAACACATTATACTACTTCTCCTGAGTACGGCGATACCACATGTGTGACACTTTTTTGCACCCTAACTGCGCTAAGGGGCCCAAAGTCCTATGAGTACCTTTAGGATTTTCACAGGTCATTTTAAGGCATTTATTTTCTAGACTACTCCTCACGGTTTAGGGCCCCTAAAATGCCAGGACAGTATAGGAACCCTACAAGTGACCCCATTTTAGAAAGAAGACACCCCAAGGTATTCCGTTAGTAGTATGGGGAGTTCATAGAAGATTTCATTTTTTTTTCACAAGTTAGCGGAAATTGATTTTTATTGTTTTTTTCACAAAGTGTCATTTTCCACTAACTTGTGGCAAAAAATAAAATCTTCTATGAATTCCCCATACACCTAATTGAATACCTTGGGGTGTCTTCTTTCTAAAATGGGGTCACTTGTGGGGTTCCTATAATGCCCTGGCATTTTAGGGGCCCTAAACCGTGAGGAGTAGTCTAGAAACCAAATGCCTCAAAATGACCTGTGAAATTCTAAAGGTACTCATAGGACGTTGGGCCTCTTAGCGCACCTAGGTTGCAAAAAAGTGTCACACATGTGGTATCGCCGTACTCAGGAGAAGTAGTATAATGTGTTTTGGGGTGTATTTTTACACATACCCATGCTGGGTGGGAGAAATATCTCTGTAAATTAAAATGTTTTGATTTTTTTTACACACAATTGTCCCTTTACAGAGATATTTCTCCCACCCAGCATGGGTATGTGTAAAAATACACCCCTAAACACATTATACTACTTCTCCTGAGTACGGCGATATCACATGTGTGACACTTTTTTGCAGCCTAGGTGCGCTAAAGGGCCCAACGTCCTATTCACATTTCAGTCATTTTGAGGCATTTGGTTTCTAGACTACTCCTTACGGTTTAGGGCCCCTAAAATGCCAGGGCAGTATAGAAACCCCACAAGTGACCCCATTTTAGAAAGAAGACACCCCAAGGTATTCCGTTAGGTGTATGGTGAGTTCATAGAAGATTTTATTTTTTGTCACAAGTTAGTGGAAAATGACACTTTGTGAAAAAAAAAACAATACAAATCAATTTCCGCTAACTTTTGACAAAAAATAAAATCTTCTATGAACTCGTCATACACCTAACGGAATACCTTGGGGTGTCTTCTTTCTAAAATGGGGTCACTTGTGGGGTTCCTATACTGCCCTGGCATTTTAGGGGCCCAAAACCACGAGGAGTAGTCTGGAAACCTAATGCCTCAAAATGACTGTTCAGGGGTATAAGCATCTGCAAATTTTGATGACAGGTGGTCTATGAGGGGCCGAATTTTGTGGAACCGGTCATAAGCAGGGTGGCTTCTTAGATGACAGGTTGTATTGGCACTGAAGTGAAGGAATGTTCTCAAATCGTGACCTGGACATGGCAATTAAGTCGTACCAGCAGTGATCAGAAAAAAAATTTCTGTCACTGCGGTGGGGCGGGTGAGGGTTTGGCCGGGTGATCAGAAGCCCGCAGGGGGCATATTAGGGCCTGATCTGATGGCAGGGGCGGCGCCAGAGGGGTGCAAGGGGGTGCTCGAGCACCCCCTAGAATTGTCCAAGCACCCCCAAAGCACCCCCTGGAGTGAACTGACTTCAGGCGTCTAAAAGACGCCAAGTCAGTTCACACAGCGGCAGCACGGAGCAGCAGGCAGGGCTACGGTAAGATGGCCGCCCGGAGCCCTGTTCTGCAGACTTCGAGTCTGCAGTGCATGGCTTCGGGCGGCCATTTTCCCGTAGCCCTGCTCTCTGCAATGCATGCAGGCAGGAAGTCTCGTCGTGACGTCGGGAAGGAAGAGGATCGTGGGCGCGCGGGCGCTGCGCGCCACAATGAGGTCGGGACTCGGGACAGGAGGTCGGGAAAGAAGGTCTTCTGGCTGTAGGTGAGTAAATGGGTTTTTCTTTTCTTTTTCAGGTGATGCTAATTGTGCATATTGGGGTCATATCTGCTACGGATTGTGCATATTGGGGTCATATCTGCTACGGATTGTGCATATTGGGGTCATATCTGCTACGGATTGTGCATATTGGGGTCATATCTGCTACGGATTGTGCATATTGGGGTCATTTCTGCTACCGATTGTGCATATTGGGGTCATTTCTGCTACGGATTGTGCATATTGGGGTCATTTCTGCTACCGATTGTGCATATTGGGGTCATTTCTGCTACCGATTGTGCATATTGGGGTCATTTCTGCTACGGATTGTGCATATTGGGGTCATATCTGCTACGGATTGTGCATATTGGGGTCATATCTGCTACGGATTGTGCATATTGGGGTCATATCTGCTACCGATTGTGCATATTGGGGTCATATCTGCTACCGATTGTGCATATTGGGGTCATATCTGCTACCGATTGTGAATATTGGGGTCATATCTGCTACCGATTGTGCATATTGGGGTCATATCTGCTACCGATTGTGCATATTGGGGTCATATCTGCTACCGATTGTGCATATTGGGGTCATATCTGCTACCGATTGTGCATATTGGGGCCATATCTGATAACGATTGTGCATATTGGGGCCATATCTGCCACCGATTGTGCATATTGGGGTCATATCTGCTACCGATTGTGCATATTGGGGCCATATCTGCCACCGATTGTGCATATTGGGACCATATGTGCCACCGATTGTGCATATTGGGACCATATCTGCCACCGATTGTGCATATTGGGACCATATCTGCCACCGATTGTGCATATTGGGACCATATCTGCCACCGATTGTGCATATTGGGACCATATCTGCCACCGATTGTGCATATTGGGACCATATCTGCCACCGATTGTGCATATTGGGACCATATCTGCCACCGATTGTGCATATTGGGACCATATCTGCCACCGATTGTGCATATTGGGACCATATCTGCCACCGATTGTGCATATTGGGACCATATCTGCCACCGATTGTGCATATTGGGACCATATCTGCCACCGATTGTGCATATTGGGACCATATCTGCTACCGATTGTGCATATTGGGACCATATCTGCTACCGATTGTGCATATTGGGACCATATCTGCTACCGATTGTGCATATTGGGGTCATATCTGCTACCGATTGTGCATATTGGGGTCATATCTGCTACCGATTGTGCATATTGGAGCCATATCTGATAACGATTGTGCATATTGGGGTCATTGGACGTGTTTTTTGTTAAAATCTGCTCACGTTACGTGTATTTTCTTGAGAAAACCTGCACAATTATGTGAATTTTCTGGGAAAAGGGTCACCAAAACTTGGGCCCTCTGTCTTTGCGTTGCACTTTTAAAGGGAACCCGAGGTGAGAATAATATTGAGGCTGCCATATTTATCTCCCTTTAAGCAATACCAGTTGCCTGGCTGCCGTGCTGGTCCTCTGCCTCTTATTCTTTCAACCATAGACCCTGAACAAGCATGCAGCAGGTCAGGGGTTTCTGACAATATTGTCAGAACTGACAAGATTAGCTGCATGGCTTGTTTCTGGTGTAATTCAGTTCACTACTACAGCCAAATAGATCAGCAGGGCTGCCAGGCAACTAGTATTGTTTAAAAGGAAATAAATATGGCAGCCACCATATCACTCTCACCCTGGGTTCACTTTAAATTTCAGTTAGCCCCGCCCTCATCCGGTCATGACCACGCCCATTGTGGTTTTAGCCACACCCATTTTTTGCCGCGACGCGCTTCGCGCACCGCAGGTCGTCAGCTCCCCTGGGAATTGGTCCAGCACCTGCATAGCACCCCCTAAAAAAATTTCCTGGAGCCGCCACTGTCTGATGGGTAGCAGTGACAGGGGGTGACGGGGTGGTTGATAGGTGATCAGTAGGTGATTACAGAGGAGAATATATGCAAGCAATGCACTGGCGAGTTGATCAGAGGGGGTCTGGGGGGCTAATTGAGGGTGTGGGCGGGTGATTGGGTGCCCGCAAGGGGCAGATTAGTGTCTGATCTGATGGGTAGCAGTGACAGTTGGTGACGGGGTGATTGATGGGTGATCAGTGGATGATTAGAGGGGAGAACAGATGTAAACAATGCATTTTCGGAGGTGATTTGAGGGTGGGTCTGCACGCAATCTGAGGGTGTGGGTGGGTGATCAGGTGCCCACAAAAGGCAGGTTAGGGTCTGATCTGATGGGTGGCAGTGACAGGTGGTGACAGGGGGTGATTGATGGGTGATTGACAGGTGATCAGTGGGTGATTATAGGGAAGAATAGATGTATACAGTACACAGGGGGGAGGGTCTAGGGAGGATCTGAGGGTGTGTGGGGGGGTGTTCAGGAGCCCCCAGGGGGCAGTTTAGGACCTAATCTAAAAAATAGTGTTGAGATAGTGACAGGGAGTGATTAATGGGTGATTAGGGGGGTGATTGGGTGCAAACAGGTGTCTGAGGGGTGGGCAGGGGGGGTCTGATGGGTGCAGTGGGTGATCAGGGGGCAGGATCAGTGTGCTTGGGTACTTACTAGGAGGGCTGCAACCTGCCCTGGTGGTCCCTCAATCACTGGGACCACCAGGGCAGGAGGCAGCCTGTATAATACGCTTTGTATACATTACAAAGCGTATTATCCGCTTTACATGCGGCAGATCGGGGGTTAACAACCCGCCGCCGCTGCTAATTGGCTGGAGGGTTGACGTCGCGGGTGGGCACATCCAGCGTGCGATCCCCGGCCAGCTAGTCCGCAACGAGCCGCCGCCGATCGGCGTATTGCGGTCGTTGCGGGCTCCACTTTGCCGCCGCCCCTAGGTAGGGCAGGTCGGCAAGTGGTTAAAATCACAATCCAGTAAAATATATATAGATCTATATATATATATATATATATAGATCTATATATATATATATATATATAGATCTATCTATATATATATATATAGATCTATATATATATAGATCTATATATATATATATATATATATAGATCTATATATATATATATATATAGATCTATATATATATAGATCTATATATATATATATATATATATATAGATCTATATATATATATATATATAGATCTATATATATAGATCTATATATAGATCTATATATATCTATATATAGGTGGTTGGGAGGGGATCAAGGGATACATGGGGGGGAGATCTGGATTTTTTTACACTAAAATCGCACAGCCTGTCACGGCTGCAGGCTGTGCGTCTCTCCCTGTCACACAAGATCCACAGTGACAGGGAGAGGGAGGCGGAGAGGAAGGCGGAACGGCAACTATGTTGCCTTTCGGAGGGTGATCGCTGTGATTGGCTCACAGCGATCACACGGCAGGGAGCCAATCAGTGACGGCTCCTGCCGATACCCGGAAGCCTTAGCTGTCATAAGACAGCTAAGTGCAGCCGGTTCGGTGCGCGCGATCGCGGCGGGGAGCGGCGGCGCCGGTGATAGAGATCTACGCCCTGCCAGCCAGGAGCCCATCAAAACAGGGCGTAGATCTCTATCACCTCGGTCCTTAAGTGGTTAATTTTTGAGGTAGTGGAGGACTTACCTCTAGGCAGTCGGAGGCAACAGGCCGACTACGCTTGGATTACCAGATGTTCCACTAATTGTTTCCAAAGGAATTGGGTACACCTGCAAAACTCATCGCAACACTGGCATAACAATATGGGAAGCAGCTCCTGCCCCCGCGGGGTGGGGGGGGGGCCCGCTCATGGCCGTTTTGGGGGGGCAGGAGGGGTTGCAGCATGAGGGGAGAGCTTTGCACATCAGCTGGGTGCTTTACACCACCTGAGCTGTAGATCTTTGCAGCTCATCCAGAGACACCATGGGCCTCTTGACTGCATTTCTGATCAGCGCTCTCCTTGTTCGGCCTGTGAGTTTAGGTGGATAGCCTTGTCTTGGTAGGTTTACAGTTGTGCCATACTCCTTCCATTTTTGAATGATCGCTTGAACAGTGCTCCGTGGGATGTCCAAGGCTTTGGAAATCTTTTTGTAGCCTAAGCCTGCTTTATATTTCTCAATAACTTTATCCCTGACCTGTCTGGTGTGTTCTTTGGACTTCACGGTGTTGTTGCTCCCAATATTCTCTTTGACAACCTCTGAGGTTGTCACAGAGCAGCTGTATTTGTACTGACATTAGATTACACACAGGTGCACTCTAGTCATTAGCACTCATCAGGCAATGTCTATGGGCAACTGACTGCACTCAGACCAAAGGGGGCTGAATAATTATGCACACTCCACTTTGCAGTTATTTATCTGTAAAAAATGTTTGGAATCATGTATGATATTTATTCCACTTCTCACATATACACCACTTTGTGTTGGTCTTTCATGTGAAATTCCAATAAAATTGATTCATGTTTGTGGCAGTAATGTGACAAAATGTGGAAAACTTTTGCAAGCCACTGTACCAGTTGCCTGGCAGTCCTGCTGATCTCTTTGGCTGCAGTAGTGGCTGAATCACACACCTGAAACAAGCATGCAGCTACTCCAGTCTGACTTTAATCAGAGCACCTGATCTGCATGCTTGTTGAGGGGCTGTGGCTAAAAGTATTAGAGACACAGGGTCAGCAGGAGAGTCAGGCAACTGGTATTATTTTAAAAGGAAATATCCACATCCTTCTCAGTGTAGGTTCCCTTTAATACGAGTAAAAGAGAACTAATAATTTTTCCACCGTCTCTGTCCACCTCTCTGCCTGAAATAACAATCAATGTTAATAACTTCAGTTCCCAAGGCACAGTGCTTAGGGGTAATATTTGACTCCTCTCTCTTTTTTATTCCTCATATTCACTCCCTAACCAGCTCTTGTCATCTCCAACTCAAAGAGTATCTCGCATCCGACTCTTTCTCATTCAAGACACAACTAAAATGTTAATACATGCTCTTATAATATCTCCTCTGGACTACTGCAACATACTACTTTGTGGACTACCTTCTAACAAACTGGCCCCGCTCCAGTCTGTACTGAATTCAGCTGCTCGTCTCATTCATCTTTCTTCTCAATCTTCCTCTGCCGATCCTCTTTGTCAAGCTCTTCACTGGCTGCGAATTAACCAGCGGATTCAGTTTAAACTCCTAACCCTAACCTACAAAGCTCCCCACAATCTCTCTTCCCTGTACATCTCCTCGCTAGTTTCCAGATACAAACCCAATCGCACTCTCAGATCTGCTCATGACCTTCTGTTGTCCTCCCCTAGAATTACCTCCTCACATTCATGTTTACAAGATTTGGCATGTGCTTCACCCCTCCTCTGAAATGCCCTCCCACAACACATCCATAACTCGCCAAACTTTGTGAAAGCAAACTTTTGTTTTTCTTAGCATTTTCGTAAGGGGGCTTTTAGGACCATTGTAGTCCCTTACACACTCCAATGAGTTCTGGGTCACCATGAGCTTGCTGGTTAGCCTGTACCTCTCGGTGTTACAAGCCCTTCTCCATAGAGCCAAATTAATCCATGCCATGCACTGATGAGGATCAAACAATCCGAAACAGATGCTAATAATTGTCACTTGCATAAAAATGTATTTTAAGCTTGCAGCTTGAAACTGGGCCAATCAAATGCAACTTCCTACTTATTTTGATTGGCCCAGTTCCAAGCTGCATAAAATTGGCATGCAAGCTAGAATTATTTGCATCTCATTTGGCCCTCTGTTATCTTAATCACTCCTAGACACGCACATACGTGCATTTGTTGAGTGTACTTCATCTTTAAAGCAGTAGGATTAGCCATACTATGCCACGGAAAAAAAACACATATATAAGTAGATAAATACTTGATCTACTTACATAACACATGTATTGTACTGTCCCCATTTTGATTTCAGTGAATGTTATATAGTAAATGACAAGAATTCTGTTCCTGGTGGGGGCCATGTCTTTTGCCCACAGTTAAGGCTAACTCGTGATGTCATTTCTGCCCTTTACTTTTTTTCTTGTCTCCTCCAATCGCTGAGTTGCCTCAGCCTTACTTGTAAACACAAGTGAGTAGGGGATTAGGTTTCAGATAAGAAGCTGGCAGGGAAATAAAGGGAAGAGAAGGAATAGATTATAGATAAAAAGAACCCCCAGCATGCAATTCTTTGGCACGACTACTAAAGGGCCAGTGTTTCCTTAAGTATGTGATAATTCCAAATCATAACAGCAGAAAAAGTTTTGAAAGTTTTGAATGCAGGATTAGCATCTTTATCACTTAATACACTCAGACCAGTTGCTGTTGAAATTAGATTTTTATGGTGACGATACCGCTTTAAAGGAAACCAGAGACCTTCAAATAGAAAGAATCAATACTTACCCAGGGCTTCCTCCAGCTGCTGTTCAGCCGCAATCAGACTCGGTAACTGGCTTGGTCGCGTCAGTCGGGGTCTTCTGCACATGTGCGGGAGGTCTGCGCATGCACAGAAGACCCTGACTGAGGCGTCTAAACTAGTTACCGAGGCTGATTGCCGCTGAACGCAAGACCGCGGGAGGATGGCGAGGGACGCATCTGTGCTTATGGAGCTGGAGGAAGCCCTGGGTAAGTATCGATTCTTTCTATTCTAAGGTCTCTGGTACACTTTCTAGAATGAATTGACCAGCGTAAAATTCCAAGAGGCACTGTAATAACATATAGTAGAATTCAGCATCTTATTCAGGGTTTGCAATGTTTATCTTCAGTTTCCTGGTTAAATATCAGAAACACTTCCTGTACTCCTATATTGCTTTATATTGGTATATAGCACCGCCCTCTCCGTGATGCTTAGCCGAGGTTATTAAGTGGTGCAGCCTTCTCCTCCCAGTGCACTCTGGGAGATCAGGTGTTGTTTCTGCTTACTTTGAAGCACACAACAAAAACATTCTGCATAAAATATTAAGAATGTAAATCAGGGTGAGCAAACACTTTGCAATGGGTAAACACTGACTTAATAATGTATAAATTAATATTGTAAAATATACAGTAAATTATTTTATTCATTTAGTTACTTTCAATAGAGTAACTCTTTAAAGGCAACCGGAGATGGGCTGGAGAGAAAAAAAATCATACGTACCTGGAGCTTCCTCCACCCCCCCACCAGGCTGATCGCTTCCGTGCCGTCCTCCTGCGCTGTCTGGATCCTCCACAATTCGCCCCAGAAAGTCCTCCGGTCTGGGGCGTACTGCACATGTGCTGCGGTCGCGCTCCCATTGCCGGGAGTATCCTGCGCCTGCGCTGTACTTCTGAGCAGGTGCATCAACGGGGGAGCGCGTGTGGACTAACTGCTTCTGCGCCGACTAGCCCCGACTGGTGGACTTTCTGGGGTGCATTGTGGAGGATCCGGACAGCACAGGAGGATGGCAAGGGAGCGATCACCCTGGACGGGGCTTGAGGAAGCCCAAAGTATGTATAATTTTTTTTCTTCTCAGTCCATCTCAGGTACACTTTAAGTATCCCCTAAGCGGAACATAAGTTATCTCCCAGTTTATGTGTACCACAACATAAAATGTTTTGGATTCTCTTCAAGCAATCTAAATTCTGGACTGTTATCTGCTGATCTGTTTTGGAAATAGACAACTCAGAGCTCGCTAGTCTCCATTTACGCCATAACAGATCGGAGCAGACACCAGAGTCCGCCTCTCCTGTGACACCGAACTACGATGAACAATAGGTCAATCCTATTTTGCTAAACACAAGACAATGTTAATTAAAGCTTAGAAGGTTTCAATTATCCCGTGACAGTCTCGGAAAAGCAGACGGCCCTCGTTTCTGCTGGTAAACACGTTTTCTAATATCCCCGGTAAATGAAATCTAATTTGTTTTTAAATTAAAGAAGTGTGATGATATTGGGAAGTAAATGAAGACGCACTGCTTTGCAGTGAAGGATTTAATTAGCAGACGAAAAAGCTGGCTGCAGACCTCTGAGGCAGCGAAACTACCAGCTGCCCATAGGCCTTGATGGCAGCCATTTTGTTCTGTGGCCAACGGCTCAGCAAGAAACCCTCAGAATGTCATTGCACTAAACAGTGAATAAGAAAAACATTTGTGATTTACAAAAAATGTGAAAAAGGGACCGCTACAACCACCATACATACAACCATCCAATCAGAAGGGAATCTGTGATCCTGGCAATAGTTGTAAGGAAGATATCCCGCAGCACTGTGAGATCGGTTAAAAGTCCAATTTTCATTGTGACATCAATGGACAAAAGGCAAATCAACCAATTAGGGCAAAAAAAAATAAAATTGATAATTAGGACATAAAGGCTTAAAGTGAACCTCCGGACTAAAAATCTACTTAGCAGAACTGAAAAGGCTTGGTGTTTCTTTAACAGTTTCACAGCATCAGAACTTTGTTTTTCTTACCAAAGCATCATTTTTAGCTGCATTTTTACCTAAGCCCACCCATCAAAGAAAAAAAAGCCCGGGCTTTTTTTCCCTGATGCTGTGCAGAGCATGATGGAATTTCCTATGTTGTTATTCACGTTGCCTAGCAACTGGGAGGGGTGATCAGCACACAGGACAGTTGGAACTGTGTATCATGCTCCCTGTCACCTCCTTTCAACCAAAAAGATGGCTGCTATCATGAAATCAACCATTTGCCTGTTCGTTTTTAAACAGTGTGGGTAAGAGATTATATTACCTATCTATTTGAATTAACATAACTAATGTAACTTAATGACAGTATGCTTGTTTAGGCTGGAGTTCCTCTTTAATGCAAGGACTGAAACAATATCGAAGTTGCCATTATGTGCACAAAAGGAAGCATACCCCCTTTGATAAGGTCAATTCAATACAAATTTTATTAGGAAAATCATGCTGACAATTTTTTTTTTCAAATCACATCAAACCCAAGCTCCCAAAGCGGAATGTAATCAGGCAACTTGCTGCCGATATTATGTTAAAAAATAAATGTCTATACAGTACAGTACAGTACAATACCACCACTAATGGTAAGTAGTTCAATGTCAGAAACTGCAACTACAGTGAGTCATTTATAACCTGTGTTACATAAAAATGTGCAAAACTGAAAAATACATAACGTGCCAAAAATTTTTTCAAAATGTACAAGTGCACACATAAAAAAAAAAAAAAAAAAAACAACCTGTGAAAGAAATGATGCTAACAAGGATGGCAAATTGTCGACATGAACAAAGTGCTGGTGCTAAATAAAGTGTTTGCTATTAATATGAAAAATGTGCAAAGGAAAAGCTTACCAACAGTGGGATCGGCTGGAAACCTTACGGGGTCGCAGCACCGCTGCTTCAATGGAGGCCTCCTTATCAAGGGAGTATGTTTCCTTTTGTGCACATAATGGCAACTTTGATATTGTTTCAATCAATGGACAAAAGATCACAAGCTCACGCGTATCGGAGCAAACATGACTCCTTAGTCATAGCTTACAGGTGAAACTGTGTGCATTCACAATTTTGTGTGCAGTCACAATAAAAATTGGACTTTTAACCAAACTCCGAGTGCAGAGGGAATCTTCCATACAACATTTGTGATTTACAACTGTAAGAACTCGTCGCATATGGCGGCGGAACACAGAGACCCACGCTGAGGTGCAAGCCTCTGGGTCTCGGTGAAGCTCTGATGTCATTGGAGCGCATGGCGCTCCATCCTTACTGGCCAAGTGGCGGACACATCCTCAGTACGCGCTCCCCCGATGTAAACAGTGACAGCATGCGTACTGGCGTGTCAGCTGACTTGCTGACATGCCGCAAGATAATTGATTATTTTGGATTCTCCTTTGTGTTGATTGGTTAGTCCTAGTATAAGTAAGGTGAGTGCCCTCAGTTATCGCCCGTGATAGCCTATGCTGGGCTTGTTGCTGAGCTTGCACTCACATCAGATTGCCTGTAAAGCTGCCGACTTTGCCGGTCTCTGACTAAGCTTTGTTCCAGATTGTCTTACCGTTGCCGACCCTTCCTGCTCCTGACCACGCTTCTATTGGATTACCTGTTGCCGACTCAGCTAGTACCTGGATTACCCTGATTGCCGCCCGGATTGACCCCTGCTTGTTTACTCTCCTGGCGGTTTGCAAAAATCCGCCAGGGGGCAGCAAATGCGTTTTTTTAATTTTTTTTTTGTCATGTAGCGAGACAAAAGTAGCGAGACAAAAAAAAACATGATAGCCGCTGCTCAGCGGCATCCCCCCAGCCCCTCCGATCGCCTCCAGCGATCGGAGATCACGCTCAAAGAACGGGATCTCCTGGAGGGCTTCCCCCGTCGCCATGGCAACGGGGCGGGATGACGTCATTGACGTCGTGACGTCAAGGGGGACTCCGATCCACCCCACAGCGCTGCCTGGCACTGATTGGCCAGGCAGCGCACGGGTCTGGGGGGGGGGGGGGGCGGCTGCGGCGGCGATCGGGCACTGCACGCAGCTAGCAAAGTGCTAGCTGCGTGCAGCAAAAAAAAAAATTATGCAAATCGGCCCAGCGGGGCCTGAGCGGTGCCTCCCGGTGGCATAGCCCGAGCTCAGCTCGGGCTTACCGCCAGGGAGGTTAAAGGACTTCCGTGAACTCTGCCTGCCCTGACTCTGGCCTGGATTTGACTACGCATCTGCTTTCTGATTATACTGCATCTACACAGCCTGTTATTCTCGCTATTATCTGGACTGTCTCAGCCTATAGGCCTCAGGTGACTATTAAGTACTGTGTTTGCATTGCTCATGGCTGTGTTTGGTGTTTGCTGTCTGCCAGTTTGTATGCTACATCTGCCTGCAGGGTATTGTAGTTTGTATTAGGCAGGAGTCTACGCAGGTGTTAGGGCTGGGCTATAGGTCAGTCATGTGGGCATACAGCCTGACCTATAGCCGGTAACCAGACAAGCCCGACAACAACTTTTTAAAGGACTCCCAAGGCAACAGAAGAAATGTAGTTTAACTTCCTGGGGGTTTCTTCCAGCCCGTAGAAATCAGTGTCTCTCACCGCAGCCCCGGCCATCACCATGGTCCTGCTGGCAGCCTCTAAGGATCACCGTCCCCAGTGGGTCAGTGTCTTCTGCACATGCGTGGGTCCGCCCCACATAAGAACATGCCCATGCATGCGCAGAAGACACTGACTGATCGGGGGACTGCGATCCTTAGAGGCTGCCAGCGAGACCGCAGAGAAGACCGGAGCTGTGACGAGGGACACTAATCTTATCCTTTAACGTTTAGAGACCACGCTCTGTCTATAAAGCTATAAAACAAAGCAGAAATAATGACCCTTTAAACTTTCTTGCAGTAAAACCTTATCTCAAGCTGTCTCTCACTGCTTCTTGGCTGTTCAAGTGCTTCAGAAAGCAGGACTGTATTTGACTCAGTTGGCTCAGAGAAGCTCTTTTGCATAGATAACAACTGAAGTTTTACTAACTCTTCCTGTACTGGAAAATAGTATGAGATTGTTTTCTTTGCTACTAATGTTCTATATCTTAGCTGTACTACACATACAATTCATCTAATAAGTTTATTTTTGCTTCAGGTTTTAACATAGACTGCCAGAGGTCTATGGTGGGTGAAGCAACAAATAAAACGGACACTATATGCATGAAAACCCAGTTTCCGTGGATGCAAGTGTGGTCCCAGCTTTAAGAGGAACTCCGGTGAACATTTTACTGCTGGCAGGTGATGTAGCTGCTGCATGGTTTTTGGCACTTGGAAACAGCTATTTTCCACAGTGCAACAAGGTTCACAGACAGGAAACTGCCAAAAGTTTGAACTTTTCTTGTGGGAGGGGTTTCTTGTGGGAGGGGTTTCACCACAATATCAGTCATACAGCGCCCCCTGATGGTCTGTTTGTGAAAAGGAATAGATTTCTCATGTAAAAGGGGGTATCAGCTACTGATTGGGATAAAGTTCAATTTTTGGTTGGAGTTTCTCTTTAAGGCAGGGAACACACATATTAGAATTGTCACGGCAAAATACGGTATGCTTTTCTGCACTGGCCATTGTAGCCCCCCTCCATACAGCGTACCTGGTGTCTCCTCCCTCTCCCATAGTTTGTTTCCCTGGTGTCTGCCCGATCTCCCTCCCACTAACTGACCAGTAAGTTTTTGGGATGTGGGACAAAACTCATGCAAACCCAATGAAAACTTTAAAGCTCCGTGTAGATAGAATCCTAGCCCAAATTTGAACCTAGGGCCCCAAGCTCTGCATGGCCAGAGCTCTATTACTATACCGCTCACAAGCACCCATCTATCCCAAATCTAAATGCAAATTTAATTAGAGGTTTTCTGCATCACCCAGCAACATGCACTAACACATTATTTGTTTCCAATAAATTACAGCTTTCATCTTTGAAATAAAAATAATAGCTTGGTACAGAGGCAGAAGGAAGACCAGCTCCAGGCAGGTCAAAGGACAGTAATGATTTCACGTTATTTAAACAGCCGAGAGAAGACTTAAAATGTAATTGGCTTGTAAAGAAACGTTTTTAGTCCTGAGCACCCCATCAATGCGTCTGACCTTTGCAATTAAACATTTACACACAACACAGAGAATGACATTTTCTTCTGCTGCATAATGCACTCTCCGCGCTGCAAATAAGACAACAAAAATATAGTTTTCATGGTGCAAGTATTTCACAATACCCAGAGAAGGAATGAATTGTTTTTTTTTCTTACATTTTGTCAACTCTTGTTATTACGTCACACACGTTAGTAAGGTCAAAGGATAAACATACTTATGTATGTAAATATAGTTAATATACGCGTCTGAGGAAAACTTTCTGGGGAGACGGAGGAATATTTTAATTTATTTATATGGTGACCAACTGAACTAAAAGACATCACTTTTGAAATATTTGACCTTGATGTGACAAAAACATTTTCACTTTGCCTACTCTACTTCATCAGACTCTAAAGCATTAAAACAATAAAAAAATGAATTGTGTTGTAAGGAACTTTGTTGAATATTAACTACTTCACCACTGAGGGGTTTTACCCCTTGAGCACCAGAGCAATTTTCACCTTTCAGCGCTCCTTCCATTCATTCGTCTATAACAGGGGTCCCCAAACGTTTTGGGTCAAGGGCCGGGTCAACATACTTCAGACTGCTGGGGAGCCGGAGTATACATAAAATGATGTCTTTGCGGGCCAGACAGTGAAGCATACCCAGGTGACAATCTGAAGCCCAATTGGACAGTAGTGTCACCTGATGTGGAATTTGATTGGAAACCAGCGAATTACTGCCTTCTGGCTTTCATGTGGATGGGTGGTGCCAGCAGTGCTATTCTATATGTGGACCACCAATGTTTAAAGATGTAGCTGACCGCATCTATACGTAATACATTTTGTGTGTGGGGGGCCGGTAAAAAAGCCTCAGGGGGCCGCATTCGGCCCGCGGGCCTTAGTTTGAGGACCACTGGTCCATAACTTTATCATTACTTATCGCAATGAAATGAACTATATCTTGTTTTTTTCCGCCACCAATTAGGCTTTCTTTAGGTGGGACATTATGCCAAGAATTATTTTATTCTAAATGTGTTTTAATGGGAAAATAGGAAAAATGTGGGAAAAAAATTAATTATTTTTCAGTTTTTTGGCCATTATAGTTTTTAAATAATGCATGCTACTGTAATTAAAACCCATGAAATTTATTTGCCCTTTTGTCCCGGTTATAAAACCGTTTAAATTATGTCCCTATCACAATGTTTGGCGCCAATATTTTATTTGGAAATAAAGGTGCATTTTTTTCAGTTTTGCGTCCATCCCTAATTACAAGCCCATAGTTTATAAAGTAACAGTGTTATACCCTCTTGACATAAATATTTAAAAAGTTCAGTCCCTAAGGTAACTATTTATGTATTTTTTTTAATTGTAAATTTTTGAATTTTTTTTTGATTACAAAAAAAAAAAAAATATGGAGTGTGGGAGTTATTTTTTTGTGTAACACTAATTTACTTCTATGTAAAAAATGCTTAGGGTGTAGTTTTACTATTTGGCCACAAGATGGCAACAGTAACTTTTTGTGTATTGCGACCTGCGAGCGTCCTTCCGGACGCTCGCGGGAAGAAGTAGAAGGCTGTGAGTGTTTTTTTTTTTTCACAATGATCGCGCTGCCCATCGGAGAGCAGCGGATCATTGTGGGGCTTAGATCAACGAACGGGAATGGATTTTCCCGTTCATTGATCTCCGGGCGAGCGGGCGGCGGCGTGTTTACTAGCGGCGGGCGACGTGTTTACGAGCGGGAGCGCGGAAAGTACGTATTTCTCCGTCCCTGGGGGTTAAAGGATGGAGAAAGGGACGGAGAAATTCGTACGGGCGGGGGTAAAGTGGTTAAAGGGAACCTTAAAAGTTTAACTGCCAGGCATAAAATCAATTCTTTATTTTCATCTGGTAAACAAGTAATAAGGATGCTAATCAGGCAATCCAAAAATTAAAATCACTATTACTTTTATCTGACTCTTATTTGGTACGTTGCCGCACAAAGGAAGTTGCAGGGCATGCTAGGGTTGTCCTTTTTTGCTTCTGTACATTAGTTTAGTCTGAAGGGAAATAAAGAAGCAAAAAAAGACAACCCAGCATGCCCTGCAACTTCCTTTTTGCGGCAATGTACCAAATAAGTGCCGGGTAAACTGGGGAAGGATCATTTATACACAAGTAAAAGTAATAGAGATTTTAACTTTTGGATTGCCTGATTAGCATCCTTATTACTTGTTTACCAGATAAAGATAAAGAATTGATTTTTGATTTTATGCCCGACAGTTACTCTTAAAGGGACCCTGAGCACTTGTTAAAATTGAAATAGTGGCTTACCTGGGGCTTCCTCCAGCCCACCGTAGGCTTCCCAGCGTCCTCCTGTCTCCTCTCCTGGTCCCAGCTGGCGGCTCCGTTTTGCCAATATGCATAATCACGCCGGTGAGTGAGAGTCTTGCGCATGCGCAGTTCTCTAATATAGAACCACACATGCGCAGGACTCTCACGCCTGCCGGCGTGATGACGCATACTCGTCCAGCGTGATTAGCATATCTGCAAAGCGTAAAGCAGGCCTGACGACTTCAGGCCGAAGTCATCCCATAACAGAGCCGCCAGCCGGGACCGGGAGAGGAGCCGGGAGGATGCCGAGGGACCTTGTGGCCTACGGTGGGCTGGAGGAAGTCTCAGGTAAGTCACTATTTCATTTTTAACAAGTGCTTAGGGTCCCTTTTACTGTACCTGGGGCTTCTACCAGCCCCCTGGAGCCTCCCTGTGCCTGCACTGTCACTAAGTGTCCCTCCAGTCCCCCGAAGCGACCCTTTTCCAGCCGGCCAACTGGCGAGTTGATGGGCCACTGCACATGCGCTGCCATGTGCAGCCTTGATCACGCTCCCATTGACTATCTGCACATGCACAGTATATATATTTTTTTCATACTGTACATGTGCAGAGCACTTCTGTCCACGGGAGCACGATTAGGAGGCACACGGACCGGGGCCATGCATCAAATCAAACTAGGGAGCTGCGGGAAACCGAAGGATCGTTCAGTGATGGTGCAGGGCGGCTGCAGTTTGCTGGTAGAAGTCCCAGGTAAGTTAAACTTTTTTTTTTTTTTAATACAGTTATTTTTAGAATTAATATTGCTTATTTTTTTTACAATATTCATTTAGAAATTGTTTAGGCAATTGTTGCCCATTGTAAAATCTTACCTCACCTTGATTTATGTTCTAAAATTTATCAGCGATGCAGGCATCTTTACTGCTGGCACAGGGAATCATCTGGATTTTATTTTTCCTGGTGTGTAGTGACAAATCAGTTTTATATTCCGTTTTTGATATTTTGGCAATTGGATAATTCCAATTTTGCTACCCAGAACCACAAAAAATTGAAATCGCATAAATTGCTAGCATTACATTTAAGGTGAAAAGTACTTGTAGATCGCACTCCTGTAGTTGTAATGGTGATGTGCCTGGACAAGAAGATAGGTAGCACTCCCGTCTCCAATAGCAATGTGAAGCGTAGAGTCCAGCACCATCAATTGTATATATGTTCTTTATTTTAAAAGACACATTGACATAGAAAGCAACGTTTCGGAGGGGACCCCCTCCTTTCTCAATCCAAAGTCAGTGTCTGAATAAATGTTCTAAATCACGGGTTTATATATACATGCAAGCATGGAGACAACCAATCACATTTGAAATCTGCCTATGGCAGCCAATCACTTACCACCACCTTGGGCGGACCTGATAGAGAATAGAGTTGGGCCGAACGGTTCACCTGCGAACGGTTCCATGCGAACTTCAGTGGTTCGCGTTCGCGTCCCGCAGGCGAACTTTTGCGGAAGTTCAGTTCGCCCCATAATGCACCATGAGGGTCAACTTTGACCCTCTACATCACAGTCAGCAGGCCCAGTGTAGCCAATTAGGCTACACTAGCCCCTGGAGCCACTCCCCCCCTACTAAAAGGCAGGCAGCGGCGACCATTACGGTCACTCGTGTGCCTGCATTAGTGAGAGTAGGGCGAGCTGCTGCACACTCTCTCTCATAGGGAAAGATTAGTTAGGCTTAGCTTGTCCCTGGCTGCATACCTGTTCTGTGAACCCACCACTGCATACCTGTACTGTGAACCCACCACTGCATACCTGTTCTGTGAACCCACCACTGCATACCTGTTCTGTGAACCCACCACTGCATACCTGTTCTGTGAACCCACCACTGCATACCTGTACTGTGAACCCACCACTGCATACCTGTTCAGTGAACCCACCACTGCATACCTGTTCAGTGAACCCACCACTGCATACCTGTTCTGTGAACCCACCACTGCATACCTGTTCTGTGAACCCACCACTGCATACCTGTTCTGTGAACCCACCACTGCATACCTGTTCTATGAACCCACCACTGCATACCTGTTCAGTGAACCTGCCACTGCATACCTGTACTGTTCAGTGAACCCGCCACTGCATACCTGTACTGTTCAGTGAACCCGCCACTGTATACCTGTTCTGTTCAGTGAACCCGCCACTGCATACCTGTTCTGTTCAGTGAACCCGCCACTGTATACCTGTTCTGTTCAGTGAACAGTTTGGTGTGTCAGTGTGAAGCAGTACCTTAATTACACTACCTGATTGATGTATACACATGCAAGATGTTTTAAAGCACTTTAGGCCTGTCATTTAGCATTCAATATGATTTCTGCCCTTAAAACGCAGCTTTGCGTCAAATCCAGATTTTTCCCGGGGACTTTTGACGTGTATCCCACTCCGCCATGCCCCCCTCCAGGTGTTAGACCCCTTGAAACATCTTTTCCATCACTTTTGTGGCCAGCATAAATTTTTTTTTTCAAAGTTCGCATCCCCATTGAAGTCTATTGCGGTTCGCGAACTTTAACGCGAACCGAACCTTCCGCGAAAGTTCGCGAACCCGGTTCGCGAACCTAAAATTGGAGGTTCGGCCCAACTCTAATAGAGAACTGTGTCGTTAATATTCAAATGTGCGCAGACATACAACAGCCAGTAGTGCGCAGGAACGGGGGAGGAGAGTGCCAGCTGCGCCCGGCTCGTCTCCACAAGACGCCGACCACTCAGCCATGGGGAGCTGTACATCGTCATCAGGCCACGCCCCCTCAAGAGGCGGACCTGATGGGAAACCTCCGTGGCTGCGAGAGCGATGCTAAGCCACCGCCCCTTCTGGTACTGTCGTCAGTGAGTCACATGGCCGGGATGTAAACAAGCCGGCCATGTGCTCGCTGTGGGACGCAACACACAGCGCCCACCGCCACGGCCCCCTCCCTCCGCGCAACACACTGGATAACATGTAGGCAAAAGAGACCTTACTGCAGCCACATAATATCAAGATAAAAAGGTGCTAACAATCTATGTATTCCATACATGAACACATAATCCTAGGGAAAGAATACATTAGATGAATAGTCAATTAAACATAGATATAGTCAACGAATATGCAACATCATAACAATAACCAGTGACATAAATAGGTATCAGTCAGACAAACCATCAAAGAAACAGTTGCATGTCATATTCTCTGTTTAACCCCCTTGGTTCTAATGTGTCTAATCTACGAATCCACACGGCCTCTCTATATAGAAGTTTAGTTAACCTGTTACCCCCCCCCCCCCCACTTCTGGGAACTGGCACCTGTTCTAATATTTGGAACCTAAGCTGGCTCACCGTATGACCTGCTTGTGCAAAATGTGCCGACACTGCTAGCTCACTATTTTTGTTCCTAATAGTACTTCTATGGGATGCTAATCTAGCTTTCAACGGTTGTGTGGTTTGACCAATATATAAAAGTCTGCATGGACACTTTAAGGCATATACCACAAATCTTGAATTACAATCATAGTGGCCAAGAATCTTATAAGTGGTACCTAATCGGGGGTGTCTAATGACTGAACCTCTGATAACACTATTGCAATTCACGCAATTTAAACAAGGGTAAGTGCCAAAGGGGCGATTAAAAATCTTGTGTTGTGATTGACTTGAACCAGAGTCGGCCCTCACTAACTTATCTCTAAGTGTGGGGGCACGTTTATATGACATTAATGGGAAACTTTGAAACTCAACTACATTAGGTAGGCCTTCTTTCAAAATATTCTAATTGCGGCGGATAACCTCCGCAATTCTGGAACTGTGGATGTTAAATTGTGAAACGAATGGAATCCTTTTATTGTGCCCTCTCCTTCGATTAGTGTTGTCTGATCTACCTTCCTCTAATCTGTGTCTAGCTCTGCTCAGCAGGTGCTGGGGATATTTTCTCTGAATCGTCTAATCTTCGCTGTCTCAACAGTGGATCATCCACTATACGATTTATACGTTGGAATTGGCTGTTGGGAATAGATGTCACCGTGGTAGGGGGATGGAAGCTCCCATAGCATAATGTAGAATTAACATCAGTGGGCTTAATATTTAAGTCTGTGCTGAGCCCTCCATTTGACAACTTGACTACCGTATCAAGAAAGCTAACCTCACCCCTATCACAATGAATAGTCAACTTGATAACTGGACACTTTTCATGTACTTGTTGAATAAATTGCACTAGGCTCGAATGTGGCCCCACCCATACGCAAAAACATCATCAATGTATCTGTACCAACACTGGGCAAAGGTAGTAAATAATGTATTGCTGTATTAACGACACAGTTCTCTATCAGGTCCGCCCAAGGTGGTGGTAAGTGATTGGCTGCCATAGGCAGATTTCAAATGTGATTGGTTGTCTCCATGCTTGCATGTATATATAAACCTGTGATTTAGAACATTTATTCAGACACTGACTTTGGCTTGAGAAAGGAGGGGGTCCCCTCCGAAACGTTGCTTTCTATGTCAATGTGTCTTTTAAAATAAAGAGCATATATACAATTGATGGTGCTGGACTCTACGCTTCACAGCATTACATTTAAGAGCATTTTAAAATCACCAGAAATCGCTCTGGAAAACTCTAAAATCACTACAAAAAGGATGCTAATTGCATTTTAGAGGGATCCAGCCCTTAGTGCTGGGTAATCTAAACAAAAGGTATATTGGTAGGAGTTTAAAAGGTTTTTTTCTAGGTTATTTTTTTTTAATACTTTTGGGGCTGGAGAAGTTGGGAGAAGAAATGTTTTTTCTAAGCCGAGAGGCAGCAACAGGAATATTGGTAAAATGTAGGTTGAAAGGTTTTTCACATTTGGAGGGGATATGTTGAAGGTGTCAATGTTAGATAATGATGACTCTGAGGATATTTAGGGGAGATGGTAGTTTATGCTGGGAGGAGTTTTAGGTCGGTGAGTTTGCTAGGACAAGTAGTGGGTTTATGTTGAGTGGGAGAGTTTGGTGGGACATGGAGGGATTTATGTTGGGTCGAAAACTTTGTTAGGATGAGGAGGGGGGTTTATGTTGGATGGATGAGTTCCCTAGGACAAGAAGGGGGTTTACGTTGGGTAGGACAGGAGGGGAAATAAGTATTTGATTTTGGGAGGGAGAGTTTGCTAGGACACAGAGGAGGTTTATTTTGGAGGGAGACTTTGCTAGGACAAGGAGAGATTTAATGTTGTGAGCTAGAGTTTGCTAGGACAAGGAGAGGTTTTATGTTGTGAGCTAGAGTTTGCTAGGACAAGGAGAGGTTTTATGTTGGGTGGGAGTTTTCTAGGACAAGGGGGCTGTTGGGTTTTTGAGGAATGACAGACAGGCGTCTTGTTGCCCTTCTATTGCTGCAGACTATGCGTGTGATTATATTTGATTATGTAAGTGGTTCAGAGGTACTAACGTGAAATAACATTATTAACAATTTAAAAATGGAGGAGGTAAAGGTAAAATTAACTCATCTCATAGATTGCAATGCGTTTCTCGGGACTAGCTTCCTGCTTCTTCAGGCATATAAAGAGAGCAAAAACTTGAATGAGCCACAGTAGAAGGAGGCACTAGGCTCTAGTAGGGCTCAATAGAGATTTTGTTCTCCTTCTATGCCTTCTCCTTATATGCCTGAAGCAAGAACTTAGCCCCGAGAAATGCATTGCAATAAGAGTTTTGTTCATTTGTATCAATAAAACTACAGTTCCTAACCTCACTATTGAGTTTTTTCCCTGATAAGTATAAGTTTGCCTTGACCTCCTCTTTTTTTTTTTTTTAATTAATAGTTTTCAACTCTTAGCCTGTGCCAGCTATTTCAGGTATATAAACCTTATGTGTTTCATGTTTGCCTGCATGGGTATTCTGTTACAAGTGACTAAAAAAAAAAGACACTAAGAGGTGATCACACAATTCTGAGTTGATGAAGAATGATGTAAATTTAGTATGTACCATATTTTTCGGACTATAAGATGCTCCTGACCATAAGATGCACCTAGGTTTACAGGACAAAAGCCAAGGGAAAAAGAATATATACTAAACCTGGTGCATCCATGCTGAAGGGGCATCTTGTGGATTATGCCCTTTGTACCTCGTGTCCCCCCCCATATGTCCATCTCTGTCCTCGTGTCCTCTATGCACCTTTGTGTCCTCTTCTATGCCTCTTTGTCCCCCTGCGTCCTCCTCTGCATGGGCAAAGTACATGGAGTCCCCGACATTGCAGTGGGTAGGAGGTCCATATTGGAAGGCATTCACACATCAGGAACTCCCTGCATTTGGACTATAAGACACAGTGACTTTTTTCCCCACTTTTAGTCTTATAGTCCCAAAAACACAGTAAATATATGCGGCTTGAAAATGGGGTGGTGCAGAGGTGGAATTTGATTGGCCCCTTTCTAAACCGCATAAATGTGCTTCCCGAATGTAATTTGTCCTGCATCTCACTGACCACGCCTAGTCCTCATAAGAGCTGGTCAATGGCACGCTAATAATTCTGACTTGAATGCACATTGTATACAGCTTCAAAACGGGGCCAACCAAATTCAGGAGGAATTGCATCAGAATAACTTAATCCCAAAATACAAACAACTGGCATACAAGCTGGAATCATTAGTAACTCCGTTTATATACATTTTAACGTAAAGCAGGGATACCCTTTAAAGCAAACCGGATGCGAAAATAAACTTATAAGATAATGAATTGTATGTTTAGTACAGCTAAGAAATAGAACATTAGTAGCAAAGAAAAGAGTTTCATTTTGTTTTCCAGTACAGGAAGAATTAAAAAGAACCTTGAGTTATCTATGCAAAAGAGCTTATCTGAGCTATTTAACTTGGTGGAATACAGTCCTGTTTTCTGAAGCACTCACAGTCAAGAAACAGTGAGAGACAGCCTGAGATGAGGTTTTACTGCAGGAAAGTTCAAAGGGTCATTATCTCTGCTGTTTCATCATTTAAAATACAGAGTATTGTTTGTAAACTGCAAACATTAGAGAATGATGCAATGTTATGAACAAAAGCCATATAACTGAAAATAGAATATGAGACTCTTTCTTTGTTTCTAATGTTCTATTCCTTATCCGTACTACACATACTATTCATTATATCATACGTTTTTTCCGCTTCAGGTTTGGCATAGAACCCCCCCGCACACACACACCAACACTTTTCCCCCATTACTTTTCATCAACAGAAATTGGTGGAAGTTAAAGTGAACCTGAGATGAGCGTGATTTGGAGACTGCCATATGTATTTCCTTTTAAACAACGCCAGTTGATCTTCTAGCATTAGTAGTGTCTGAGTCACAGCCCTAAAACAAGCATGTGGCTGATCCGGTCAGACTCTGATCTGCTGCATGCTTGTTCAGGGTCTATGACTAAGGCTGCTTTTACAGTGGGACGTTACAGGCGCACATTACAGCAGCCTGTAATGCAGCCCAACTCACAGCACTGTAAAATCAATGGGCTGTTCAGTGCCCACATTGCGTTACATTATAACGCTGCACGTTCTGGGAAAGTGCAGCATGCTGTGCGTTATACTGGCATTTAGCTGCGTTAGACTGCTTGCACATGCTCAGTGACTAGCCACATGGCTAATTAATATTCACTGCACTGTGGTGACGTAACCTGGACTCTTAGTGTTGTCCGGATCATGAATGAATCGTTCATTTGATCCGGATCTTTTTTGCGAGTCGAATCATCCGGATCATCACAATGAAAGATTCGGTTCACAGTGGATGTCTGTCTGGAAGAAACAGGAACATACAGAATGTACACTGCAGGGAAAGTCCTGTCCTGCTTGTCATTTCACCCAGTCTGCTTCCCTAGTAAAATGATTCAAATGATTTGGTTCAAAGATCCGGATCTTTTCAATGATCCGATTCAAATCATTCGAATCCTTGAAAAGATCCGGACTTCCCATCACTATCCTGGAGCGGCTGTTCTATCTGTATAGATAGAAGGAAAACAGCGCACCAAGAGCCACATAACGCGGCTCAATCTGACGTCCAACTTCAACACCACCAGGCGTTGCGTTAGGGGCACGTTATGCGATCTTAACGTCCCATAAAATGCAACGTCTTGGTGTGAAAGAGGCCTTAATGTATTGAGACTCAGGATTAGGGCGAAAGGCAGGCAACTTGAACTGTTTCAAAGGAAATACATATAGCAGCCTCCGTATCCCTCTCACATTGTGTTTCCTTTAAGATTCAAACCCTCCATCAATCATTTCATCGATGAATCAATGCTCGGTAATAAAGTTCAGTCTGTCGACAAGAAGGAATAAGAAACACTAACAATTCCTTTATTGTGTGTTTCCCATAAGGATTCATTAAAACAACTTGTACACAAACAATCGTGCTATAAATAAAATAACGAGTGACCGTTGGGGAGAAACAAAAACAACCACGTTGGCCTATTCATTGCACTTTGGGCGATCCCAGCTTGTTGTGCGTTATTAGGATTATTTCTTATTACACCTTAGGCCTCAGCTGCACAGTTTTCTCCTCAATTAGAAAAAGTATTCAAGTGCTCTCTGCTGATCTAGGCTGGACTTCAGCTCGGGACTCAGGCGGTTCCCACAGGCCCAGCGTATGAAAGGATCTGCTGTGAAGACCAGTTGACGTAAAATGTATGCAGTTTGAAAATGGAAGAATTTGCATATCTTGATCATCCCTAATGAGGACCAGGATCAGAGAATCTGATTGGTTGCCATGAGAGATAGCACACAGGGTGATGATATTCTGCTGTGAGGACCAGGATCAGAGAATCTGATTGGTTGCCATGAGAGATGGCAAACAAGGTAATGATAGTCTGCAGTGAGGACTGGGATCAGAGAATCTGATTGGTTGTCATGAGAGATGGCAAACAAGGTAATGATATTCTGCAGTGAGGACCAGGATCAGAGAATCTGATTGGTTGTCATGAGAGATGGCAAACAAGGTAATGATATTCTGCTGTGAGGACCAGGATCAGAGAATCTGATTGGTTGCCATGAGAGATGGCACACAGGGTGATATTCTGCTGTGAGGACCAGGATCAGAGAATCTGATTGGTTGCCATGAGAGATGACACACAGGGTGATGATATTCTGCTGTGAGGACCAGGATCAGAGAATCTGATTGGCTGCCATGAGAGACGACCGACAAGGGGGATGATAAATGCAGACTGTGTGCTGGTTGGAAGTGGACCAATTAAAATCAACAGGAAGTGTGTTGGAGTGGTTCAATTCCAAGTTGCATATAATTAGCATAACATTATTCATGCTCGTCAGAATTATTAGCATCTCATTAACAGTCTCTGGTTACCACAGGTGTTCTATATTCTTTATACAGATAACTGCATACTAGACATCCCTATGAAACTATATTCCCAGAATGCACTGCTATTTGGGGCGTCACACAAGGAAGTGATTAAATAAGGCTGTGGCCCGTGGCAACAAAAGTAATTCAAAGGTGCTTATAGTGCAGATTCCATCCAGAGAGGTTAAATCCGGTTAAAGGATACATCCAGCTGGGTCGGGATCTTCTGCGCATGCGTGCCTCGTGATTTCTCGCTCGTGTAGTTTAATTCTCTCTGGAGCGTGATCATGAGAGGCGTGCAGCGCACCTGCACAGAAGATCCCAACCTGCAATCTCCCGGAGGGGACAGCGGAGGCCTGGCTCTGAGCAGAACTATGGTGTGGGTCTCAAAGGGAACCTAAACTGAGAAGGATATGGATTTTTCCTTTTAAAATAATACCAGTTGCCTGACTCTCCTGCTGATCCTGTGTCCCTAATACTTTCAGCCACAGCCCCTCAGCAAGCATGCAGATCAGGTGCTCTGACTGAAGTCAGACTGGATTAGCTGCATGCTTGTTTCAGTTGTGTGAGCCAGACACTACTGCAGCAAAGAGATTAGCAGGACTGCCAGGAAATATCCATATCGCTCTCAGTTTAGGTTACCTTTAACAGACTTCTAGGGGCTGGAAGAAGCCCCAGGCAAGTTAATTTTTTTCCTGGATGTATCCTTTAAAGGAGTACTGTAGGAGGGTCGGGGTACAATGAGCTGAACTTACCCAGGGCTTCTAATGGTCCCCAGCAGACATCCTGCGCCCGCGCAGCCACTCACCGATGCCCTGGCCCCGCCTCCGGTTTACTTCTGGAATTTCAGACTTTAAAGTCAGAAAACCACTCCGCCTGCGCGGCCGTGTCTTTTAAAGTCGCAAATTCCGGAAGTGAACGAGCGGCGGGATCCAGAGCATCGGTGAGCAGCTGCACAGGCACAGGATGTCTGCGGGGGACCATTAGAAGCCCCGGGTAAGCTCAACTCTTTCCCCCCCTGCAGTACTCCTTTAAGTTTCTTCTTCAGCCTTGCTAGAGAACTGGATCAGAACCATATGATCCTGATCAAGTTCTCCATCTTGCTAGAATAAGAAACTTAATGGTTTGAAAGCTTGCAATAAACCATGTAAAATTGGTCACTAAAGAGGCACTGTAGTGAAATATAGTAGAATGCAGTAAATGACTTATTCTTACGGTAATTCTCCTGGTATCAGCATCAGAAACACTTCCTATATCTTCCAGTATATATTGCTTATACTAGTATGTGACCTCACCCTCTCAGTGATGCTTAGCCTAGGCTGTTTACCTATGTGATCCCCCCATGAGCATTCTGGGAGATCCAGGTATACTTTGCACAGGCTTCGGAATTCTCAGGAAAAAAAAATAAAAAAAAATGCAAAGAGCTGCACCTGACAGCACTAAAGATGTCACCACCTGTGATAAATTTCAGAATGTAAATGAGGATAAAAAAAATACATAAAAATTAATATTGTAAAAAAAAAAAAAAATGTATTATCAATTATTCTCTGCATTAAAGGATACCCGAAGTGACATGTGACATGATGAGATAGACGTGTATGTACAGTGCCTAGCACACAAATAACTAGGCTGTGTTCCTTTTTTTCTTTCTCTGCCTGAAAGAGTTAAATATCAGGTATGTAAGTGGCTGACTCAGTCCAGACTCAGACAGGAAGTCACTAAGAAATTCCTCTTTTTATCTCTTTCCTGCTCTCAGAAGCCATTTTCTGCTAGGAAAGTGTTTTATAGTTGGAATTTCCTATCAGTGAGGGTCACACTGTAGTCACTTCCTGTCTGAGTCAGGACTGAGTCACCACTTACATACCTGATATTTAACTCTTTCAGGCAGAGAAAGAAAAAAAAAGGAACACAGCATAGTTATTTGTGTGCTAGGCACTGTACATGTCACATGTCACTTCGGGTATCCTTTAATGATCTCCTCTTCCCTGCCAACACTGAGGAGGGCCCCCTCTCCATTATGGTGGACCCCCGTAGTTCTAGCAACAATGTCACACCAGGGCTTCTGGCCAGGTCTCTGGGAAAAAAAAAAAAAAAAAGTAAATCAAATGCATCCTGTCTATTTCTTATTGGCCCAATTCCATGCAATTATGAAAACTCATGCATATTGCCAATCACAAGGATGCCAGTACGGTATGAAAGCCGCAGTGTGGCGGTCCCACTAGTGCTGTCCCCTTCTCTGCAATCGGCAGACACACAAATGATGCTGCTTCTATGGTGCGTCGCCGTTAAGCCCCATTTCATGGGACTTTGCCATTGCACCTAATAGCAAGAGCACAGGAAAAACGATTGTGCTCTTCCTGTGCAATTTATAGTATGTAAGGGCGAATGTATTATTCAGCCGCCTGGTCAGTTGGCCACAGGGTGAATGACGGCTCACCGGGTTGCCGTATCAACCCAAATTGCACTTTAGTAAACCGGTGCGTCGCTAAAGGAGTAACAACATGACGTCTATGGCGACGCCCAGGTGTCAGGCACAGCGCGGCAGTGAGCACACGACGAAATGACCTGCTTCATGTGAAAGGACCCTGATTTGTACAGGGATTTTAGACGAGAGACAGTATCATGCTTTTCTCCTGGTGGACTCAAAGCGCCAGAGCTGCAGCCACTAGGGGGCGCTCAGTAGGCAGTAGCAGTGTTAGGGAGCCTTGCTCAAGGTCTCCTTATTGAATAGATGCTGGCTTCCTGAACAGCAAGAGACAAGATTTGAAACCTGGTCTCCTGTGTCAAAGGCAGAGCCCTTAAAGGGGAACTGAAGTAAGAGGTATATGGAGGCTGCCATATTTATTTCCTTTTAATCAATACCAGTTGCCTGGCAGTCCTGCTGGTCTATTTCTCTGCAGTAGTATCTGAATAACACCAGAAACAAGCATGCAGCTAGTCCTGTCAGATCTGACTTTAAAGTCTGAAACACCTGATCTGCTGTATGCTTGTTCAGGGGCTATGGCTAATCGTATTAGAGGCAGAGGATCCGCAGGGCTGCCAGGCAACTGGTATTGCTTAAAAGGAAATAAACATGGCAGCCTCTATATACCTCTCTCTTCAGTTCCCCTTTAACCAGTGCACTATCCAGCCACTACTTTAAGTTCACGAAACTAAATTCTGCTGGTCCCTATAACTGAATTGAGCACCGCAGCATGCTGCTACTCCACCAGGCCTCACCGCATAGAGTCATACAAATTTATAGTTGAAATACCCCGAGACTGCTCTATGAAATGCCTCATACACACTTGAAGTTACTGTTGCCCGACAGGCATCAGGTCATGACAGTTTGTGGCTGGGGCTGTGCAGACACACGCCTAGCCTGTAGGCTAGTGACACATTCTGTTACTATAGTAAGAGGGGAGGGGCAAAGGGAAGGAGAGAACAATAGAGTCAGGCTGTGCTTGGGCAAAATGATCTAGCATGCTGGACTCTGCTGGTGTTTTGGATGAATTAGCTGATTAAAGGGTTCCTATATATTAGTTTCACCTTTTAAAAGTAGCCATACACTGGTCGATTTGCCATTAGATCGACCAGCTGACAGATCCCTATCTGATTGAATCTGATCAGAGAGGGATCGCATGGCTGACTTTACTGCAAACAGATTGTGAATCGATTTCAGCCTGAAACCGATCACAACCTGTTGAGCTACTCCTGCCGCCTGTCCCCCCCCCCCCCCGTATACATTACCTGATGCTGGCTCCCGGGCATCTTCTTCGCGCTGCACGGTTCTGTTCCGGCTCCATCCCGGCGCTTCCTGTGTCACTCCGTGACCAGGAAGTTCAAATAGAGCGCCCTCTATTTGAACTTCCTGGTCACTGCAGTGACACAGGAAGCGCCGGGATGGAGCCGGAACAGAGCCGTGCAGCGCGGAGAAGATGCCCGGGAGCCAGCGTCAGGTAATGTATACCTGATCGGATCGGCCGCCGCTAGCGACGCGCTCCCTACCCGCGGGCGTTCGAGGGTAATTTCCCGCACGGCGCGATCGACGGACCGATCCCATTTCGGGAGGAAATCGGATCGGCGGGTGCATTTACCGCGAACGATTGGCAGCAGATTCGATCCCAGGATCGAATCTGCTGTCGAAACGGCCGCGAATCGGGCCAGTGTATGGCCACCTTAAGTTACAGAAGAACTGCAGTGAAAATAACAGAATGAAAAAAAGTGCTTAATTTTTACAATACATATGTATAAATGATTTAGTCAGTGTTTGCCCATTGTAAAATATTTCCTCTCCCTGATTTACATTCTGACATCTATCACATGGCGACATCTTTACTGCTGGCAGGTGATGTGGAAGGTGGAAGGAGATGTTACTTGCCAGTTATGCCAGTTGGAAACCGCTGTTATTTTCCACAATGCAACAAGGCTCCCACAGTGTGATGTCAGTACCCTGGTGCTGACATCACACTGTGGGAGGAGTTTCACCACAATATCAGCCATACAGAGCCCCTTGATGATCGGTTTGAGAAAAGGTAAACATTTCTCATGGGAAAGGGAGTATCAGCTACTAATTTGGATGAAGTGCAATGCTTGGTTACAGTTCCTGTTTAAATTACAGAAATACATGGACTTTTGCACAATATTGTAATTTTTTTTTTTAGTTTCACCTGTAGGCCCGGGTCTGAGGTGGCTGCATTTGGCAGATGGGGTGACAAAAACATGGGATAGAGGAGCTGCTCCTCAGGGGAGCTGCACATGAAAAAGAGAGAAGCTGCTGTCCATGGATGTTACAAATGGGAGAGAGGCTGCACGGGAAATAGCAGGAGGCTTCTGCACATGGAAGAGGGGGCTGCTGTACATGGATGTTGCATATGAGTGAGGAGTTCTATACATGTTATAGTAGAGAGCTGCTGAACATAAATGTTACACAAAGAAGTAGGGCTGCATATAAAATGGAGGGAAATCACTCTTCTCCCTTTGACTAGGTGACTAAAAGGGGGAGTGGTTTAGAGACCCACATCTCCAATCAGATTCTCTGTTCTAGTGTATTATTGGGAACAATAGGAAGCGCCTCATCAATGCAAGACAATTCAATAGAGGTGTTTTAAGAATAAAGTTGAGAAGTGAAGAAGCTCACAGCATGAATATACTTATAAAGGTACTCGAATTCTGGCAGCTGCCCAAAACCTCTCATCACCCTCTAAAGTTCCCTGTTGTGCGCTCCCGGCAGCCAGAGACCATATGGCTACTGTAATCCCCGCCTCCTTCAGCTGGTCAGGCTCCAGCACGGAGGATGGCCTCACTAATGAAATGAATGGATGTAGAATGTATGGGAGCTGGGGTGTGCTATGTAAACACTACACTGGCTGCAGTCAGCACCCCAGTACCTACAGGTGGGGATAGATGATAGCAGGTATTGGGGGACTGTGGAGGGCAAAAGGAGGCTGTTAAAAGCAAATAGATCTTTTAAGTTAAATTCCACTTTTGTTTAGAAAAAAATGTCAGCGTCAGCCCTGTAACAGCAACCCCCCCCCCCACATACATACACACCCACACACGTATATATACATATATACGGTGCACCCATAGTGCAGGGCCATCTTGTGGATCTCCCCCCCCCTTAATGCCCGCAATTATGTCCCCCTTTGTTTCCCGTATGACCTCCTCTGTCCCCCGGTTCCCCTCTGTTCCCCTGTGATGTCCTCCTATGTCCCCGTGTCTTCTCTGTTCCCCTGCAGTGTTCTCTTATGTCCCCGTGTCTTTTCTGTTCCCCTGCAGTGTTCTATGTCCCGTGCCCCCTCTATCCAACTCTGCCCCCTTGTGCTGCATCTGTCCCGCTGGCAATGATATATATGGCTGAAGTTTAACCAGACATCCAATAAGCCAGCTCCCTCCATGTCATTGCTGCTTGTGTCAACTTCCAGACCCCTGTACGGCCAATCAGTGCGGGAGCACTGCAACGTCACAAGCCAATACCAGCCGCCTGCTCTTTTTGACTGGGCCCGATTGTTTGGGGGGTGGGAGTATGCAACCAAGATTGTATCATTAGTGGGCACCTGTAGGGTTAGCAGTCTGTTGTCCATAGACTCCATTGTTGTCATAGTTGCACAAAAAAAAAAATAAATCCTGCCTGGCTGCAAAGGGACTTAATTTTTATTAATCCTGAATTGCAAAGTGTTTGAGACACGGTGAGAAATGTCATTTTCTTTAAACGAAAGTGGAAGTTCTCTTAAAAACAGATCTCTGTCCTCCATCTCCACTACATAAGCACATAACCAATAACACCAGTGGTTAAAAACAGGAAAAAAGAAAACCAACTACCTTTTTTTCATTAATCTGAGAAAAAAAAAAAAAGATCTATTTACCTGGGGCTTCCTCCAGCCCCTGGCAGCCAATATGTCCCTCGTCGCAGCTCCGGTGTCACACCGGTGGGACACTGGTGCTGCGGCAAGGGCACAGGACGGCTGCCAGGGGATGGAGGAAGCCCCAGGTAAATAGATTTTTTTCCCCCTTGGACCTGTCCTTTAAGCTTGAGCCTGCAGTCACGTGACTGTCATAGGGCAATTCCTGCTTCATGTTTTGATGATGGGGAACTCTCATATCTATGATGTAGCATCCCATTAACGTAGTATCTTATAGGAAAAGGTGTGTCCCACACAGACAGGCTCCCTCCTGTTGAGCAAAACCCGATAGTAGAGGGGCGTGTCTTGGACTGTCAGAAAGAATGCTGGCCTTTGCTCTGTAATCTTGGCTGAAGCAGGTGGTCACATGACATTGGACTCAAGCTTGTGGAAAAAAGGTCCTGCTTTCCTTTTTAACAACTGTAACTTTTAATGGGTGTTTAAAGGGAACCAGAGGTGAACTTCGGGTACAAAAAAAAAAGGCATACTTAATGAAGAAGAGGGAAACTTCTGGATGCTGTAGAGCACATGGTCAGACTCGAGGCCCATGGGTTGAATTCGTCCGTCCTTGCCATTTTAAGTGGCCCTCCAGAGCTTCAAATGTGCATCAGTGCATCACTGCCTTCCCAACCAGAGGAGCACGCCAGTCACAGCGTTTCTGGTCGAAACATTGTCAGTTTTAGCAGTAGCACAGCAACAACTCATGGAACGCCACGCCCAGGGTTAAAGTCAGAGCAATTTTGGGCACCTGGAGTCGGAGGTTTCATAAACTGAGGAGTCGGAGTCAGATGATTTTTGTACCAATTCCACAGCCCTGGTAAGTATTAGACTAAGGAGTCGGACTCGAGGAGTCTGAGCCATTTTGGGTACCTGGGGTCGGAGTTGAAGTCAGTGGTTTCATGAACTGAGGAGTCGGAGGATTTTTGTACCGACTCCACAGCCCTGGCCACGCCCCCTCACCCTCCTGCCAAGCCCCTTTTGGGGATCAAAACCCCCATTGTGTGGCTAGTAGACTCCCCCTCCATTCTTCAGCTTACCAAAAAGACTATGGGGGAAGTAAAGGCTAGCATCTTGCCTTCAGCCACACTTGATCTTGTTCCTTTTCTGCCAAAGCAGTACTGGGGGTAAGTAAATATTAAACTGCTCCATTGCAGAAGGGGAAGGAGCTGCCCCCACATGCTGGCTGAGGTTACGTCAGTTTGAATAAATGTTAAATCTTTATTAACAACTTGGCCCCCAACTTACACTAGTTTTTAGAATTTGGCCCCTTATGTGACAGTTTGACACCCCTGCTGTAGATGCTTCCTGTGTCCTGCTGGCCTGGACCCTTCAGAAGATCAGGGCCACGCCCTGCTTCAGGCACGAGCGGCTCCTACTGTGCGGGTGCAGCAACCCCTGCGCAGATGCAGTGCAGCCCTGCTCTTGCCAGAAGTGGGCGTGGCCCCAAATAAGCCCTGAAAAACCTCTATAGGATCCAGGGGCTTTCCCCTTCTCAGGTAAGTCTGTATTTTTTAACACAAGGTTCGCCTCAGGTACACTTTAAGGGGCGCTATAACTACAAATTTGAAGTACGTTCGAAGCAAACAGATGCTCCATCCTTACAATAAAAAATAATTTTCTTTACACGCGGCTCAACAAGGCTCACATTTCAGAAACTTTCATACGAAACGACTTCACACTGGGCCTGACCGTCCCACAAATAGCTGAAAAAAAAAGCCATAGACCGCCAGCTATGACACAGAACATGGACAAAGCCAAACAACTATTATTGTTTTTTTTTTTTTTTTACAGAGACCAAAAAAACAAAACAAAAAGAATAAAAAAAACAGATTTCTCCTTCTGAAACACAGAAATCAGTTATTATTACCGCGTTATGGAGTTAGTGCAATCCTGCATAGCCTGGTCACATGACAAGGCACAGTTTGTTTATACAAAAAAAAAAAAGCGAACACGCAAACGGTCATATGTAACAATTGAAATGGGATCTTGCTGAAGGTATTTTAAGGCCATTCAGTGAATCGGAGAGCAACCAGTCCAATTTAAAGCTGTGGATTAGAGCGCGTCGTCGTCCATCTGCAATGTTAGCGCTGTCCTCAGTTGCCGTGGTGACGCACAACGGAAGTGGGAGGGAACGGAGGCCTCAGCATCATGTGTGGTACAACAGCTTGGAACACTTGACTGTCCAGCCCATTGTTTGGTGGAGATGCACAGTTCACAGGGGAAGTCGGTTCAGGACTGCTTTAGACGTTTCCTGGGAATTCCAAATGGCGGACATTGTGCGGACGCCAGCGCTCGGAAGGCTTCAGCTACTAAGTGAGGATGGGATTGGATCATGGATTTCCAGCCTGCGGTCTCCATTATGTCGGTTGCTTGACTGAAAGTTAAATACATCAATAGGATTAAAGAATGGAGAGGGGAAATGCAGCCGCACTACATGTGCATAAAAGTCCAGCCGTTGCCTACAGATTTCTGTGAAGGTTCTCTTACCAAGCCCATGTTATATTCGGAGGGGGATAAAAAAAAAAAAAAAAAAGCAGTTTAACTTACCTAGGGCTTCTTGCAGCCCCATGCACTCATCTTGTGTCCAATGCTGCCCCTCCAGCCAGCATGCGGCAGTGCCCTTAAAGCTGGCCAGTCGTTGTCAGTGGCAGGCTACTGCGCATGTGAGTCACTGAGCCACGCGCACCCTGATTGCATTCCCGCTGCCGGGAGCGTTCTGCGCATGCGCAGAAGCGATTTTCCCGTACAGTGCATGCACAGATCGCTGCCATGCACCCCTGTGGTCTCCATTATGTCGGTTGCTTGTCGAGGAGGTGCATGGTCAGCCAGCTTTGATGGGGTCACCAACGATGCCTGCGGGGGATACAAGAAGCTCCAGGCAAGTTAAACTGCTTTTTTTAATTTATTTTTTTAAACCCAAGGTGAGAGGAATATGGAGGCTGCCATATTTATTTTCTTTTAAACAATACCAGTTGCCTGGCAGCCCTGCTGATCTATTTGGCTGCATCAGTGGCTGAATGAAACCAGAAACAAGCATGCAGCTAATCTTGTCAGATCTGACAATAATGTCAGAAACACCTGATCTGCTGCATGCTTGTTCAGGGTCTATGGCTGAAAGTATTGGAGGAAGAGGATCATCGGGGATGCCAGGCAACTGGTATTGCTTATAGGGAAATAACTATAGCAGCCTCTATATCACTCTTACCTCGGGTTCACTTTAAGCCTGAAGAAATGCACCTCAAGCCTGAAGAAACTAAATGTGTAACCAGCTAAAGCCATCTTATTTTTTTCTTTGGACGTTTCCTATAGACATACTGAATTGTCGGGTCCTAATTTTCTAAGTTAAAAAAAAAAGTTGTAGCATTTCAGCATGAGCGATTCTACTAGTGCCTAGAGTTACCAGAAACAAAGTCACGTCAGGGGCAGCCATCTGTCCTGTTTATTTACTAGCCCTGCTGCCTTATCGTTAAAGTGCGTCTGGCTCAGTGTGATACTGGAGAGCTCTTTCATCTCTTTCCTGGGTTCAGAACGAATGAAGCTGGACTCAGGCATGATACATTAAAGTCCCTCTCCGCTCTCAACTTTAACTGTTCCACTGACTCACTCTCACCCACACTTACTACAATACTAAAATAAAAATAAAGGTATAAAATGACCTAGAGATACCTTAATTTTGAGATTAGCAAGTAAGTGAGGATTGCCTTCTGGGAGGGGGAAGGTGTGGTCCAGTTCACAACACCTCCTAATTAGGACGCCAGACGTGCCACTTGACAAACAAAGGATAAGCGCAGCTGGGACTGCACATGCGTAGAATGCCACCGGCTACAGGAGCGCAATAAAGGAGCGCAGCTGGGACTGCACATGTGCAGAATGCCCCAGCTACGGGAGCGCAATAAAGGAGCGCAGCTGGGAATGCACATGTGCAGAATGCCCCCGGGTATGGGAGCGCAATAAAGGAGGAGCCCAGCTGGGACTGCACATGCGCAGAATGCCCCGGCTACGGGAGCGCAATAAAGGAGGAGCGCAGCTGGGACTGCACATGCGCAGAATGCCCCCGGGTATGGGAGCGCAATAAAGGAGGAGCGCAGCTGGGACTGCACATGCGCAGAATGCCCCCGGGTATGGGAGCGCAATAAAGGAGGAGCGCAGCTGGGACTGCACATGCGCAGAATTCCCCCGGGTATGGGAGCGCAATAGAGGAGGCGCACAGCTGGGACTGCACATGCGCAGAATGCCCCCGGCTACAGGTGCGCAATAAAGGAGGAGCCCAGCTAGGACTGCACATGCGCAGAATGACCCGGTCTACAGGAGCGCAATAAAGGAGGAGCCCAGCTGGGACTGCACATGCGCAGAATGCCCCCGGCTACAGGTGCGCAATAAAGGAGGAGCCCAGCTATGACTGCACATGCGCAGAATGTCCCCGGCTACAGGAGCGCAATAAAGGAGGAGCGCAGCTGGGACTGCACATGCGCAGAATGCCCCCAGCTACAGGAGCGCAATAAAGGAGGAGCACAGCTGGGACTGCACATGCGCAGAATGCCCCCGGCTACAGGACGCAATAAAGGAGTAGCGCAGCTGGGACTGCACATGCGCAGAATGGCACCGGCTACAGGAGCGCAATAAAGGAGGAGCGCAGCTGGGACTGCACATGCGTAGTACACGAATCAGCCAGTCGCAGTGCAGACTTTAACGGGTGTGACAACAGTGCGGCCCGAGAGGACACCAAGGGACCCAACAGACTACGGGGGGGCTGAAAGACGCCCCAAGTAAGTAGAACTCAGCTTTTTCCTTTATCTAGGGTTTCATTTTAAGGGTTGGTCCGTACTATGCTGAACTGAAAATATTATTTAAAGGGATACTGTAGAGGGGTCGGGGGAAAAGGAGTTGAACTTACCCGGGGCTTCTAATGGTCCCCCGCAGACGTCCTGTGCCTGCGCAGCCACTCACCGATGCTCCGGCCCGCCTCCGGTTCACCTCTGGAATTTCAGACTTCTAAAGTCTGAAAACCACTGCGCCTGCGTTGCCGTGTCCTCGATCCTGCTGGTGTCACCAGGAGCGTACTGCGCAGGCACAGACCATACTGGGCCTGCGCAGTACGCTCCTGGTGACATCAGTGGGAGCAAGGGCACGGCAACGCAGGCGCAGTGGTATTCAGACTTTAAAGTCTATAATTCCAGAAGTGAACTGGAGGCGGTGCCGGAGCATCGGTAAGTTGCTGCGCGGGCACAGGACGTCTGCGGGGGACCATTAGAAACCCTGAGTAACTCCAACTCATTTTCCTTCAATCCCCCTACAGTATCCCTTTAAATACGGTCACAGTGGATCCAAACCAGCTGTTGTAGCACCATTCCTGCCATCATTGTTATGTCTGTTTTCCACGGGCTGACTGGAAAAGTTGTGCAAGATGGGACTTTATGTTCCACTACTGCAATGGAAATGTGGAAAAAGAGACAGGTCTACATGCATTTTATATAAAAACATAGGGCCCGTCGACCTACCATCACCACTTACCTGCCATTCCAGTTTTTGCCGTCCTTGCAACCTAGTTGCCTGAGAACACTACATCTGAAGAGAGAGAAGAGAAAGATTGTAAGTTGTGTTCATAAGGGGTCTATGCATAAGGAGAGATACACATGATTCACTTTCTTAAAGTGACTCTGAATTGACACGTGAGATGATGTGATAAACGTGTATGTATAGTTCCGGTCCTACGCAGAACTAGGCTGTGTTCCTTTTCGCTCACAGGCCCATATGCAATTCACTTTCTCTGCTGAGTTTTCTCCTAGGTCAGGGGATGCGTTCCCTAGTCATCCTCCTGGGTGCGTCCGTTCAGCCGTGATCAGTCCCGGTAAACCTGCTCAGTCGCCCAAGTCAGCTCTTCTGCGCACGTGCAGTCGGGCCGCGCACGCTCAGAAGACCTGACTGCCGCGACTGAGCAACATTACCGGGACTGATCACGGCTGAACGGACGCACCCAGGAGGATGACTAGGGAACGCATCCGCGCTCATGGGGCTGGAGGAAGCCTCGGGTGGGTATAAAGTCTTTATTATATTACATCTCTGGTACACTTTAACATAATTTTGATAGTACTTTTTCTTCAACTTTTAAATACTTTTTCAATTGTAAAATGCTGAAAAGTTATTTTAAAGAGAATACAAAAATGATCTCCAGATAACCGAGGAGAAAAACTTATTTGCAAATAGGCCACAGTAAGGGTTAAGGATCCAAGGCTGTAAATGACACCCATTCTGCAGTGGGGTAGCATAAATCTCAACTTATTACAAGCCATAAAACTCTTGCATGACATAGACATAAAAAATAAAAGGTCAACAGTTCAATATTTGTCTGTATGGGAGCTGAAAACATTAGAAAGTGGTTATCATTCACATCAGATAATACAAGTGGTGAAGGGCAACTTCTTAGGCTTTTTGTAGGCTTTGCTGTGTTTAGAGACTGGCTTCTATGCTTCCTCAAGGTTATTATACTTTCAATTACTGTATCTTAACATTAAAGCGGAATGAAACCCAGCATTACTACTTTGCTCTAATAGATTATTTACAGCATATTATATACAACCCGCACTTTTTTTTTACTAAACCTGCATTCAAAGGGTTAACACAGGCTTTAGAAGCTTCCCTTCCAGCAGAGCTGGCCGCTTCCGAACTTTACATAATGTTATCTGGTGTTTAATTGTATCAAGTGAGAAATGTAAACAAAGCCTTCTCTCACACTTCCAGATCCCCTGAACAAAGTCAGACAAGCATAAATGCTTTCTGATTAAGTTAGAGGATAAATAAAGTAGTTATAAATAAAATGCAAAGTCAGTTCTCAGAGTAAAATAAGTGTACTTTAGGAACGTATAATTTCTAAATGAATAATAATTATTATGCACAAAAGCAAATCTGCTAACCGTATGGCATATAAAAAGTAGGAAAACATGTTTTTATTGAATATTATGTCAGGGTTTTATACCGCTTTAAATACACCCATGGTATGTATTTAGAGTGGGGTATGGTACCAGCTTTTCTAGGCCTATTTATAAAATTGATTCTCATCAATCAGCCAATCCCCGTCAGTGCGGGATAGCCAAGGCTCTACTGTATAAACATCCAAACTGCCAAATGCATGTAAATGTGGGGAGCAGAATGGACCTTTTTTTGGGTGAACAAAAATCTCAAATATGTGGCTGTAAAAAAAAAAAAAAAAAAAAAAAAAAAAAAAAAAGTGTTTTTTTTCTGTAAGAAGTGAGACACTAAAAAAAAAAAAAAAAAAAAAAAAAAAAAAAAAGGGACAATATTTCCACTTTCTCTGTACTTTTATCAATGCGCTAACAATAATAATACAAATAACTCTGAGGATGTATTGGCTCCAGAGTGTTCCCGAGCCCCAGTCTCTGGCTGTGGACACGCCCTCTTGTGATGTCACCCTTCAAGTTCAGAAGCACCAGTGGAAGTCATAGAATACGTTCTGTCCATACCACATTTATCACTCCATAGCTACGAAGCGAATCAGTGCCGACTGGTGGAACGCAGCCACGTCACACAGCCACGCCACACAGCCACGCCACACAGCCACGTCACACAGCCACGTCACACAGCCACGCCACACAGCCACGCCACACAGCCACGCCACACAGCCACGTCGCGGTACTTGCCTGTTAATAAAGTCTATTGCTTGTGCTTTCAGCTGTTCGGCACTGTGCAAATCTGCTAATATAAGGATATCAGCAACGTTCTCCACAGAGAGGTTACTGCATAACGTTTCTTCACATAGGACTTTTAATCGCTCTAATGCATACTGCGGAGAGAAAGAAGAGAAAATAAAGAATAGCCTAAAAACACATACACGGGGATCAGTCATAGGTTAATGAAGAGTAATGATTGGCTGAGTGTGGTAACCCATAGCAACCACAGAGGTTCAGATGTGAGAGAGAAATAAGTTCTCCGTGCTTTTTAAAGGGCCCTGTCACTATTTCACACTTAATGAACTAAAATGAGATTTGCAAAACCAGACATTGTAGCCTAAAGAGTTGCAGCCACTTTACCAAAGAAAAAAAAATACAAAACAAACATCTTTTTCATGTATTTTAACAAACTGAGCTACCCTGACATACATGTAATTACTTTGTGCTTTTTTTCTAATCCTCCCAATAACCCGCTCCATATGCTTCACTGGGAAGCTGGCTTGCATGTCTACCAGCTGTGAATGAGATGAGAGTGACCTCTGCCGACTGCTGTGTACGCAGAGCCAGCGTCCCCACAGTGTAAAGGGGCCCATACACCTAACGATTTTCTCGCCGTTATACAGCCGATCCGATCACAGTGATCGAATCGGCTGTGAAATCGCCGTGCGCACACCGCTGACAGAACGATCGATTTTCGTCCAAAATCAATTGTTCCCGTCGATTCCCGTTGATCCGTCCATGCAGAAGATTTTTATCGAACGCCGGCGGGTCGGGAGTGCGTCGATAGCGGCGTTCTAATGCACGACGACCGACGCAATACAGCGGGTATACATTACCTGCTCCGGCCGGCGCAAGTCCCCTGGTCTCTGCTGTCTTCTCCGCTTCGGACCGTTCCTGCAGCTACACAGAACTTCCTGTCCCGGCAGGAAGTTTAAACAGTAGAGCACCCTCTACTGTTTAAACTTCCCCTGGACAGGAAGTTCAGTAGCTGCAGGAACGGTCCGGAGCGGAGAAGAAGACAGCGGACCAGGGGACTCACGCCGGCCGGAACAGGTAACGTATGCGGGGGGCGGCAGCTCCACAGATTGTGATCGGTTTCAGGCTGAAATCGATTTACAATCTGTTTGCAGTGAGGTGGCCATACGATCCCTCTCTAATCAAATTCGATCAGAGAGGGATCTATCTGTTGGTCGAATCTGATGGCAAATCGACCAGTGTATGGCCAGTGTATGGGGGGAGTGGGAGGTTTTTAAAAAGTTTTAAGAATGTAGAACGACCAAGGTGCGCAGAATACTTTTAGCATTGCTAGAAGCCTGTATCTGGAAGAGGGCACTATGGTTTGACATGAAGATAAAGAGTAAGGCCTGGTGCACACCAGAGGCGTTTTTCTGAGCGTTTTGAGTTTTTAAATCTGCTGCTAATGTTATCCTATGTGTCTGTGCACACTGGAGCAATGAGGTTTAAAAAAAAAAAAAAAACAAACCCATAGCATTACATTGGGAAGAGCTTTTGAAACCTCTAAAAGCTCTTCCCAATGGAATGCTATGGGGTTTTTTACAAAACCTCATTGCTCCAGTGTGCACAGACACATAGGATAACATTAGCAGCAGATTTAAAAACTCAAAACGCTCAGAAAAACTCCTCTGGTGTGCACCAGGCCTTACAAGCAATATAAAGTCTTGTTACACCAAACTGTTCACATGAACAGAACTCTTTGAAAGTAGGTGCATAGTATACAGTATTTTTTAATATTGTAAAGGAAATCTAAAGGCAAGAAAAAAAAATCAGTTTAAATTACCCGGGGCTTCTTGTAGCCCCCTGGAGTCGTCCTGTGCCTGCGCCGTCCTTCTGAGACCCTCCGGCCAGCAGCGGCAACCCCTGCTAAGCTGGTCAGCCACGCAACTCCCTGCTGCTGTGAACATTCACAGTATGGGAAAATCGTTACTGCGCATGCGCAGAGCACTAAGAGTGCGCGTGGCTCGGGCCGCACATGAGCAGTAGCCTCCGACTGGCCGCAACCGGCCAGCTTTCAGGGGGTCGCCGCTGCTCGTTGGAGAATTGTGGAAAGAAAGCGCAGGCACAGGATGACTCCAGGAGGCTGCAAAGAGCCTTAGGTTAAGTTAAACTGATTTATTTTTTTCTAAACTTAAGTAGCCCTTTAAAGTGAGCCAAATCAGAGAAGGACCAGGGATCAAAATGAGCAACGAGGTGTAAATTTTCAAAGCAAATGCAAATTTTTTTTTGCAACATGTCTTGGAACTGAACCAAAGAAATGCAGTTGCTGCTGAACGTGACTGTTCCAACGTCAAGTTGTCTGCGATCCGCAGCAACATTTGCATAAATGTCAGGAAAATTTGCACCTGCCCAATCGTCTCTGATCGGGAACATGCGTGCGCTTGGGAATTTTGTAGCAACCCGCAGCGTCTCTTTAAGAAATGACATCACCAGATGCCAAAAGCTGACTTGCTTGCGAATGACACTAAACGAAGCCTCCCGCGGTTGTCTCAGCCTCTTTACAGCAGGTGTGAAAACATGGAAACACTTTTAATTGGCAAATTACTTACTTTATCCGCTGCTGCCAACAACTTATCAGCCATCTTGTCTAGACTGGGGGCTTTTCCTGTATAGATAAACCTCATCATCTCTTTAAATACTTCGGGGTCCACGTCGTGGATGTCTACTCTATTCTGTGCAACAACAAAAGCAGGGGGACACACATGGAAGAGGAGAGCCGTGTGAGTCTTGTCAGAGAGCGTATGATCCAGAGATGACAAATACAGAAGGTTAGACGCATCCGATTGGCTGCATGTAGTTTGTATTAAAGCGGACCTGAACTCAGTACTTCCTATCTGCGCTAAAAGACAAGCAACAGCATAATAACCTTTAAAGGAAATCATTTCCTTGTTACAGCGGATACAAATCCTACAATACATCGGCAGTGTGTTTACTTCCTGTTTTCACAGAAGCAGACATAGGGTTAAGATCCTGTGTTTACAAATGATCTGCTCTGCCGAGGCAGCCAGCTGACACAGTTGAGATATATTACAGTGGTGATTAGTCACAGATAAGGTGGAATTAGGCTAAACTCTCTAAATCAGGCTTTCTCAAGCAGGGTTCCCTGGCATTTTCCCCCATCGTGAGTGAAGTACAATAGAGCGCATTATAGTAAGGGGTACTGTAAAAAGGAGCACTATAGTGGGGGTCAGAATAATAAGGAGACAGTATAACGAGTGGCAGTGTAATAGGGGGTAGTGAAATAAACAGCCACACCTACTTTTAAAGACCACGCCTCCTGCAAAATAAATCCAGGGGTTCCTCGAGATTAAAGGGACTTTGAGGAGTAAAAGAAAACAAAATCGAAACTTACCTGGGGCTTTCTCCAGCCCGCTGTAGGTCGGGAGGTCCCCGGCATCCTCCTGGCTCTTATGCCGGTCCCTCCGCAGAAATCACGACCAGCGACTTCCTGAACAATGACTTCCTGAACAAACCGCGCATGCGCAGTACTGTCACGCCGGCTGCCGTGATGACGCGTAGCAGCCGACGTGATGACGAGGAGCGTCATCGTTTAGGAAGTGTCAGCCGGACACTCAGCCCCGGTGTCGCCGGTCGTGATTTCTGCGGATGGACCGGGAGAGGAGCCAGGAGGACGCCGGGGGACCTCCCGACCTATGGCGGGCTGGAGAAAGCCCCAGGTAAGCTCCAATTTTGCTTTCTTTTACTCAGAGTCCCTTTAAACAACTGTTTGCAGGGGTTCCTTGAGATCCAAAATTTGTTTGCAGGGCTCCTCCGGGTTAAAAAGTTTGACAAAGGCTGCTTCACCACTGGGAATAGGAGGCACGGATCTAGGCAGCTCTGATCATGTGCGTAGCCTGGGAGTTCTAATTGATGGGGATTTAAACTTCAGAACTCAAATCTCTGCTGTGGTGAAATCATCCTATTTTCACCTGAAGAACATTGCAAAAAATCAAGCACCTCATCCCCCCAGAAGATCTGCCAACCTTAGTCCACGCCTTCATCACATCCCGACTGGACTACTGCAATGCTCTCTACACTGGCCTTCCAAAAAAGGTCTTGTACCGACTACAGCTGATACAGAATACTGCTGCCAGACTGCTAACCAACCAACCCCGTCACTGCCACATAACGCCAGTCCTGCACTCCCTTCACTGGCTACCTATAGAATGGAGGGTCCTATTCAAGATCGGCCTACTGACATTTAAATCCCTGAATAATCTAGGCCCTGGATACACAGCTGTGTAGCAATCCCCGCATTCTCAGATCCACAGGCTCTAATAATCTAGTCATACCCAGAGTCCACTTGGAAACTGTTGGTCCCAGAGCCTTCTGTCATGCTGCCCCTACGTTTTGGAACTCCTTACCTCAACAGATCAGGACAGCTCCATCCCTGGACGTGTTTAAATCCAGACTGAAAACCCACCTGTTCAGTTTGGCATTTGCAGAAATATAACTTTTGTTGTGTGAAAACTTCATCCTACTAATTACTGAATCTGAGAGAGCCTAAGCGCTTTGAGTCCTATGGGAGAAAAGCGCTATAGAAATGTTATTGTATTGTATAAATACATTAAGGGAGAATTTCTCTAGGTTTTCCTTCAGTCCTGTGCAAGAGTTCAGGTCCACTTTAAGGCCGGCATGTAGTAATTATTAGCACCTCGTTAATCTCTAATGACAACGTGGGACTAAAACTTTTGAAGGAAGAGAGTCACTTTCAATACCAACATAAATAAAAACAAAGAATACATTTTTTTTAAGCAGAGAGTTGATCTAATGTTATATGTTGCTGCTACTACTAGCTTTGTACTGGCCCATGCAGCTCAAAGCTTTGCTGATTGTGTGTCACTTCCATCCATTTCTATTTAAAGGGAACCTGAAGCAACAGGTATACAGAGGCTGCCATATTAATTTCCTTTTAAGCAACACCAGTTGTCTGGCTGTCCTGCTTATGTCTAAAGTATTAGAGGCAGAGGATCAGCAGGACTGCCAGGCAACTGGTGTTGTTTAAAGAGACTCTGAAGTCTCCCAAAATTGCACTATTTAACAATTCCCTTAAACAGTATAATCCAAGCTAAACCGCGGCATTGGCGCAGCAGAACAAGGGTCTTAAACCCCCAAATCCCCGGGGCTAAAATCGGGGAGCGTTTCCTGATAGAGGCAGAGTTTTGGGCTGTAGCTCTGCCTCCATGCGTCTCAATCCCCGCCCCTCTCAGTGTTCTTTCACTGAGAGGGGCGGGGAGAGGCGGAGATACGCACGGATTGACACGCATGGAGGCAGAGCTGCAGCTCAAAGCTCTGCCTCCCCGGGCAGCAAAACCCACGACTTTGAAAGTCGGGATTTTTGCCCCCGGTATTTGGGGGGTTAAATACAGCGATCTGCCGTGGGGATGCAGCATTTTAGCTTGGATTATACTGCTTAAGAGAATTGTTAAATAAAAATTGCAATTTTGGGAGACTTCAGAGTCTCTTTAAAATGAAATAAATAAGGCAGCCTCCACATCCCTTCACTCACTTCAGGTTCCCTTTAAAAAGGAGCTGAAGATGGCAGCCTTTAGAGTTATCTCCAGGGCTGTGGAGTCCACACCCTGGTTATTTATAAAAAAAAAAGGAAAAAAAAAATTTCATAAACGACTCAAGTGTGTGTGTGTGTGTGTGTGTGTGTGTGTGTGTGTGTGTGTGTGTGTGTGTGTGTGTGTGTGTGTGTGTGTGTGTGTGTGTGTGTGTGTGTGTGTGTACATGCGAGTGTGTGGTATATGTATCTGATACATGTTGCACATGTATATTGTATGCAGTGTTCTTTTTTCCAACTGGGTGGCATGAAAAAGTAGCCGGGTGGGGCGAGATGAGAGAATGCAGTGTCGGTGCTTCTCTGCACAACTCTGCTTACAGCAGAAGAGGTGAGCCGATGACAGCCGGGGGCTCACCAAAACTAGCCGGGTGGAGCACCCGGCTAAAAGAGCCTGGCGAGAACACAGCTATGTATGTATGAGTTTATGTGCTGAGGAGGAAGCTATATTATAACTGACTTATTGATCAGGGAGCAGCTTTGGACTGATTTAATACACTTTTGTTGTAGGTGCATGTATTCTTTAAGTTGAACAATCTTACGTGAGCATACCAACACTTGCGATAAAACGGCCCATAAATATATATTACTGCGGCTATACGAATACGCCGAGGATTTTTGCACACGACCAATGAAAGCGTATCAGACGCGACGTAACAAAACAAGAGATAGACAGCGGCCTATAAAAACGAAAGAGGAAGCAGGGCTGTAAATTACGCAACAGCGGCCATCAGTAAAAGGCTTCTGAGTGAAATATTAGGAAACAAAACCCAAACACGAGCACACAGATAAAAGAGGGATTTATCACCCAGAGAGGAAGCTGCAAACATTAAGTACCTTTTTACTCTCCTCCATCTCCTGTTCAAACATTGCACTGAATACGGGAGAGCGAGCTGTGAGGAGGAAGAAAAGAGGGGGGGGGGGGGGGGGGGGAGTCAGACAATCTGCACTTCCTCCAGTGAGATAAATAACACAGATAACCACCATCACAGACACATTACCTGCTAGGATAGATTTATGGGCTTTGAATTCTTGGCTTCCTATGTACAGGGTGCAATCTGTGAACCGGGTCGTCTCCCAGAGATACCCAAGATCTTCAGCCAGCCGACATTCCGGCACCTTCAGGTTGTTTGAATTGGATTGGCCTGAAATGTTCACAGAGTCCTGAACCACACTCACCTAATAACCGCAAAAAGAGAGAGACATGCCTCAGTTTATAGAGGGACTGTAGTGAAAATGGGGTAGTTAAAAGGGGGACCTGAAATGAAAGCAATAGCATAATAACCTTAAAAAAGAGGTATATGGAGGCTGCCATATGTATTTCCTTCCTGGTATTCTGGGAGCACAGAAAGGGTAAACTTCCTGTGTTTACCTATTAGCACAGAATTCGGCAGACAGCTTAAATTACATTAACTCACTACTTGCTGAGAAAGGAGAATTAGGCTGTTTTTAAAAATATTAATTTATAAATTTAGTAAGTATTTTGCCCATTGTAAAATCTTTTCTCACCGAAATTTACAATCCGATATGTATCACAGGTGGTGACATATTTTGGCTTGATTCACACTATACCAGATGGAAAACTGATCCATTTTCAGTTTCTTATATTGTGCATCACTTTTTCATCCGGCTTTCTGATACGTTCGATACCTGCTCATCGAGTTCCCCCGCCGAGGTTGCCCCATCCATTCGTGTCCTCAGCCGCCACCCCCATAGGTCCCTATACGTTAGAAACGCCCGCATACCAGTCCCGCCAGCATACCAATTAAAACTGAAATGGATTTTTTTATACTGTTCAATTAGTGCAGGAGTGTATTATTTTTCATTTTCTGTTCTTATTTGGGCATAGGGGCTCACAATCTAATCCCTACCATAGTCATATGTCTATGCAGTGTTCTCCCCAGACATTTTTTTCCAGCCGGGTGTCATGAAAAAGTAGCTGGGTGGGGTGGGATGAGAGAATGCAGGGCCGGTGCTTCTGCACAACTCTGCTTATAGCATTGGAGGAGGTGAGCCGATGACAGCCGGGCGCTCACCAAAACTAGCCGGGTGGAGCACCCTTCTAAAAGAGCCTGGGGAGAACACTGCTATGTATGTATTGTGTAGAGTATGTATCGTAGTCTAGGGCCAATTTAGGGGAAGCCAGTTACCTTTTCTGTATGTTTTTGGGATGTGTGAGGAACCCAGAGTTCCTGGAGAACACCCACACATACACAGGGATCACACAAACTCCATGCAGATGCCCTGGTTGGGAGACCAAGCCCTGCAAGGCGAGAGTGCTAAGCACTATGGCTCAATGACAATTCAGACTGGCCACTTCCAAGCCACATACAAGTCACATTACCTTTCCATGCAAGCCAGAGATAAGCCCGAGATAATAGGATCTCAATAAATATCTACCTACCACTTTCACTCTCGCTCCGCAAACCAACTCTCTCTGTCATCTCAACTACAGCTGAAATGTAGCCAGTTTAGTACTTTACTCTGACGTAAATAGAACACCTACTTTCTGCCACGGTCATCAGCATAATATAGATCTTTAAACCACAACTGGATCCAGATTTTCTTTATGTAGCTTTGGCTAGAGCAGTGATGGCATGGAACATCTGTCCCCTGTGATGACACGAGACTACATACAGCACAGGCAGCCCGAGGCATTTGTATGCACGCTCCATTCTATACACAAGCGCTCCAAAAGTCACTAGCCTCCGGGTGCCTGGATATATTTATCTTACATAGATCTAAATCACAGACCCTTATTCTGCACAGGGCTGTGGAGTCGGAGTCATTTTTGGGTCCCTGGAGTCAGGAAAAAATGCACCGACTACGACTCCTAATACATTTTAAATCAAATTAGAAAATATGATAACATTCTATTTTTTCAGATAATAGTTATAAATAACTTATGTTATTATTTGTTTAGTCCACAAAAATGAAATAATCAAAAAACAAGTTATTTGTGCTGCTGCAATAAAGCCACATTTTTAAAGTCACATAAACATATCTGATTGTGACTGTATAGCAGACATGTACACATTAACCTTTTATATATAAACCGTATATACTCTAATACAAGTTGACCTCGTATATAAGTCAACTTCAATATTCAACCCTCTCAAGCTGGAAGTTTTTATTGACTCAAGTATAAGTCTACCCAGCAAAGTGAATGGCTGCACTTGGGGCTTAGGAGGGGTTAATGACTGCACTGCATACAGTATTGCAGCCACTAACCCCTCCTGTTCCTTAAGTGCAGCCAGTACCTCCTCCAGGCCACCAAGTGCTGTAATTATTCACTCCTCCTCCTGCAGCCCAGTATTCCCCCCCCCTGCCCCTTTCCTTGTTAATTGTTGTTAACTTTAAGGACTTTCAGACCTGTGCTTTCTTGGCATTTCCATTCCTCAAAGTATAACTTACCAGTGGGTGAATTGCTGCAAATGGGAATGTCACTAACAGTACAGACATTACTCAGTGTGCTCAGTGCTGCCTGTGACTCGTGAATAAGTCGACCCCGTATACTTTAATTTAGTGAGTCAGACCTAAATTTCTAGACTTAGACTCAAGTACAGGTAGACCCCGACTTACGAACGCTTGACTTACGAACGGCATGGATTCTCTGTTTCCATGGGAGCAAGTTAAAAAAAATTTCAAACAGGACTTGTAGTTTTTGAGAAAATCAATTAAAAAACAAAAACAAAGAAAAAATAGCTTTTAAACTTGTATAAACAGGTACAAAGGGCAGAGGTGACACAGAGAGGGACAGAGGAGGTACAGGGGACAGAGATGGCCCAATGTTCCGACTTAAGAACAGATTCAGGTTAAGAACGAACCTACAGTCCCTATCTCGTTCGTTAACCGGGGACTACCTGTATATACAGTAATAAATAACATCTCTCCTGTAGAAATAAAGCCTGATGTGCAGTTGTGTCACTAGTAGGGATGGTCTGTGACAGTGGTGACAAACCTTTCCGAGACCGAGTGCCCAAACTTCAACTCAAAAGTCTCTCGTCTCTCGTAAAGTGCCAACACGCCAATTTGAACAAAATGACCCCCCCAGAAGCGATGACAAATACCAGGCCCTCAAACCTACAGTGGGCAGATTTTTCTGGGTTCAACACGGGGCGGGGGGGAGGGTTGCGGCACCCGCAGCTGAAAAATGGGCGTGGCCATGACATTGTATGGACGGAGCTGACGTAATGATGCAACAGCGAAGCATAAGAAAGCAGTGTTTCCGCCATGATGTGGTGAAACGAAGATTCGCATCATGGGTGTGCAGAAACTGTGTGATGCTATTTATTAGTATACCGTAACCCCAAAGCAGCAAATATAGCCAACTATGACCATTAAATAATGAATGCAGCAACAGTTACCCCAGACACCAGAAAATAAACACGAGGGCAGCTTTTCACCAGAAAATAAACGCAATGAGGGCAGCTTTTCACCAGAAAATCAACGCAATGAGGGCAGCTTTTCACCAGAAAATCAACGCAATGAGGGCAGCTTTTCACCAGAAAATCAACGCAATGAGGGCAGCTTTTCACCAGAAAATCAACGCAATGAGGGCAGCTTTTCACCAGAAAATCAACGCAATGAGGGCAGCTTTTCACCAGAAAATCAACGCAATGAGGGCAGCTTTTCACAAGCGCAAGAAAAAAAAAAAAAAAGAATTTACTCACCTTGCAGAAGTCTCCTCACCCAGCTGGCCTCTGGTGTGCAGCTCCCCGGACGATCCTCCTGCATATCTCCCGCGCTGGATGAAATAGCAGGGCTGCGGGAAGATTGCGCCCGAAGCCCTGTACTAGAGACACAAATAGTCTCCAGTGCAGGGCTTCGGACGCCATCTTCCCGTAGCCCTTCTCTGCCTGCCGAATACTATGCAGGCTGGAGCAGGGCTGCGGGCTATGAACTGTCGCGGTGTCTATTAGACGCTGCGGCCAGTTCAATGCAATCATACGGTGGCCAGATGAGCAGCGATGGCGTATCTGCAGATAAGGCTACGCGTACCATAGGTTCGCCATCGTTGGTCTATGTGATGCAAATAATTCTGATTTGTTGTTAAAATTGCTAAGATAAAGCAGCACTACCCACAGCCTGTAGAGGAGGGAGCAGGCAGATGTAGCCAGCAGGTGAATGAAGTATAACAGATCACAAACCTCTAATGCCTAGTGCACACAATGCAATTTTCCGTCAAATTGACGGTCAAATCAAATTGTGACATGTCTGATCTGATTTCCGACCGTTTTTCTGATTTTCTGAATTTGGTTGTTAATCTGACGGAAAATTGCATTGTGTGTACTAGGCATAGGAGACAAAACGGATGATGTGAATCTATTTCCGTGCCCTGTGTGTAAACAACGCCACCGTATTAAAGCGGACCTAAACTCTTCCACAGGAGAGAAGGAGGACACAGAGAAATTAACCGTGTGTGTTTATAGAGCACAGCCTGTCTAATTCTCCTTTCTCAGTGAACAATGAGCTAGTGCAATTTGATCTCCCAGCTGTCTGATGACTGCCGAGTTGAGAACTAATATGTTGACACAGGAGTTAAACCCTTTCTGTGCTCCCAGCAAACCAGGAAGTAACATGAGTATTGTCACAGCCCAAAACAGTTGTCCGTAGTTGTAACAGCATTACCACCTGCATAAAAAAGCAAAATTGTCATGGTACTAGCAGTTTAATGCACGATATCCTAATCACCAGCTATATAAAAACTTGATTTTTTTGAATCGTTCATCATGAAAGGGCTTATTAATTTACTGCTGTCAACTGTAAAATACTGCAGCCAAAGCAACCTTTTCACTGTGCACTGTGGCAAAAGGCAGCACAAATGATCACCCCACAGTGAGAGGCACACAGAAATACTAGATGTACTACGATGCACACGTGCAGGAATTAAGGATTAGGGCTCAGACAAATCCCCGGGGATTTCGGGAGTATTCACTGATCGTTCTGCCGCGGGGATGCAGCGTTTCAGCTATGGCCTTATTGCTGAACAGGAATGCCGAGCAAAAAGAGGTATTTTTTTTAAGGCTTCAGACTCTCTTTAAGCTGGTCGGTCCGACATGATAGCAGCCAGTTTTTATTGATTGGGCAAACTGGAACACACTCAAATTCCTTTTGATTCCCTCTCATTTTCTATAAAATGATTGAATCGAGTGGTTGATAGTACAGCCAAATCGCTAGATGTATGGCCACCTTAATTCCAATTGTTTACATTACACAGGATTAGGGCTATAAGCGCTTTTCTGAGCGATTTTTGGTCTCCAGACCTTTTTTTAAAAAAAAAGCTCCCATTGACTTACATTAAAATTGCGGTAAAATTGGCATGATTTTACTGCGATAGCGATTTTAATGCTAGTCAATGGGAGCTTATAGTGTGTCTGAGCCCTTGGCCCGTTTTTCAGTGCTCAGGATTTTGGCTTCCATGCTGTACAAAGGGTACGAGGCGTGGAGAGTACATTTACAACCAGGGGGAGAAGGGTGAACACTTCATAAGCGAGAACATCTTAGAGATAAAATTCTCAAGCAGGGTTCAGCACACATCGGGCTTGGTTCATAAAGCTGCAGTAAATTTAGCGCGGACACATAGTGCGGGTTAATATTACTGCATGGCGATGTAATAGTAGCGAGCCAGTGCCGAGCGATGTGCTCATAACGCAACCACAGTACTCCAGTAGCCTCTGCGTTACCATAGTAGGGGCCACGCTACTGGAGTACCGCGGCAGCAAATCGCTCGCCACTTGCCCTACTATGACATTGCTGCTTGGTAATATTAACCCGCGCTATGTGTCTGCTGTAAATTTACCGCAGCTTTATGAATCCAGCTCATTGCAACCAGTTTACTATTAACAGCAGAACATAACAGCAACTTTTACTGTGTATTCGGAGATGCCTTGGCAGTGTCTTAAAGGGAACCTTAACTGAGTAATTAAAAAATATTCATTTACCTGTGGCTTCCCCCAGCCCCCTGCAGACGTCCTGTGCCCGCGCCGTCACTCACCGATCATCCAGTCCCACGCCGTGGCTCAGCTTCATTTTCGCGGCCTGGCTGAGCCAGTGCGTCTGCGTGGCCCTGGTCGCATGTGTCTTTGATCGCGCTCCCGCCCCTGTAGCTGTACTGCGTATGTGCACTATGCGTACTATGTACGCACACGTAGTAGAAGTTTGCGTACTACGTACATACGCATACTGCCCATGCGCAGGACGGCCACAGAGACAGGAGCGCAATCAAAGACATGCGCGGCCAGGACCACGCAGACGCACTGGCTCAGCCAGTCACCGAAAATGAAACCAGATGACCAGATGACCGGTGAGTGACGCCGCGGGCACAGGACATCTGCAGAGGGCTAGGGGAAGTAAGTGGAACTTTTTTTTATTACTCAGTTAAGATTCCCTTTAAAAAGGAAAATAGAGGCTGCCATATTTTAATTCTTTTTCAACAATACCAGTTACCTGGCAGCCCTGCTGATCTTTCATGCTTCAGCAGCGGCTGATTCATACAACCGAAAAAAAAGCATGTGGCTAATTCTGTCAGGCTTCAGTCAGAAACAGCTGATCTGCAGGCTTGTTCAGGGTCTATGGCTAAGTATAAGAGGCAGAGCATCAGGACAGCCAGGCAACTGGTATTAGTTAAAAGGGAATAAATATGGCAGCCTCCTTATCCCTCTCACTTCAGGTGTGCTTGAACACTGAGCTTTAATCAACAACATTCCTGACTCGGCAGATGATTCACATAAACTTGCAACACTGGTGATTGGCCCAACCTAACATCCAAACTACCATATGCACACTATCTAAACAGGTCATCTGCAGAGACACTCCTTAATCACCTTCTTTTCAGGCGCTCAATCAGCATGGCTATCTCACACTAGTGCATACTTGGCATATTGATCTCCACCTAGAGCATAGTGAGCGAGTTACTGACACCTGCCAATCTGTGCAGGAAGGAGATAGAGCTTTACGCCTCTTTTCCATGGACTGCTGATAGGCAGTGAAATGCTTCTCAAACTCTCACAACTGCTTGCTGCTGCCCGGTAACTGCTCGCTGCTGCCCGGTAACTGCTCACTGCTGCCCGGTAACTGCTTGCTGAGCACACAGTTTAACGGTCCGTGGAAAAGAGGCCTAATATTGAGCACTTTATACAGTATTAAAAATAAAGGTACTCTAAAAGAAACACGAAGTGAAAAATAACCGATGAGATAAACAATTGAATCTATTCTCCTACTTCCAAAACGAATTCCTGAACAGCAATTTAACTGCCAAAATAGTAAGATACCAGCCAGCCACCCTACTCACTTGCACACTATTTTGTCAGTTAGACTTTGCCACTGCTGTTCAGGAAATGCTGTTGAAAACAAAAAAAACCCTGAGAATCCCCCATGAGGAGATGGACTGGCCCAACACCTGTCGGTTCTGTCAGATTTTAACTACCTACTTTTTTCGCGATAATGGTCCTCATACACATGCTGGATATGCCTAGGCCGAGAGGATCATTTTGCATAATTTTAGCTGAGGATCTAGCGTGTACAGCTGCCCACAAGGAAGATTCGCAACCCGCCGTGACAGATCACTTAAAGGACCTCTGTCGCTAAAATCATAAAATTTAAAATACATGTAAACACATACAAATAAGGAGTACGTTTCTTCAGCCTAGCCATAAATTACTTTTCTCCTATGTTACTGTCACTTACAGTAGGTAGTAGAAACCTGACATTACCGACAGGTTTTGGGCTAGTCCAGCTCTTCTTAAAGGGAAGGTTCAAGCAAAATAAAAAAATGAGTTTCACTTACCTGGGGCTTCTACCAGCCCCATGCAGCCATCATGTGCCCTCGTAGTCACTCACTGCTGCACCAGTCCCCTGCTGGCAGCTTTCTGACCTCGGAGGTCGGCGGACCGCATTGCGAACATTTTTATTTTTCGCAATCCCGCTAATGCAGGAACATTAACATATACATTTTTACGCGTTACTGGTTCAATGCGTAAATTTTTACGCATTGAACCAGTAATGCGTAAAAATGTATGTGTTAATGTTCCTGCACTAGCGGGAATGCGTAAAAACGTACGCAATGCGTCCCGCCGACCTCCGAGGTCGGCAAGCTGACAGTAGGGGACTGGAGCAGCAGTGAGTGACTACGAGGGCACATGATGGCTGCATGGGGCTGGTAGAAGCCCCAGGTAAGTGAAACTCATTTTTTTATTTTGCTTGGACCTTCCCTTTAAGGGATTCTCAGGGATTTGTTTATTTTCAAAAGCACTTAGTGAATGACAGTTGCTCCGTCCAACTGCCAAAAAACTGTGTAGGGAGCAGGGAGGCTGGTCAGCATCTTTGCATAAATGTTTTTCAGGGAATGTCTTTATAAAGAATAAAGGCCATGCTGAGGATTCCCCATGAAGAGATGGACTAACCCAAAACCTGTTGGTAATGTCTACTACCTACTGTAAGTGACAGCAACATAGGAGAGAAGTAATTTATGGCTCATTTTACTCTGGGAGAAATGTACTTCTTATTTGTATGTGTTTTACATTTTAAGATTTTCACGACAGTTCCTCTTTAATGACAGGCAATGAATAAGACCATTCTCTTTTTTACTTTCTCCAGCAGCAGGAAGCCACTCCCTCACGTGCCGCCCTACATCCCTCCTCCCCGCTCTATTGAGCAGTACGTGCTGCGTGGCTACAGCAGACTTGTCATCCTGACGATCCATCAATGATCTTGCGATTTGGCAGCCGAGCAACCATGCGATTCGATAATTATTAAATTGGTGCTGCAAAGTGCATGGCCGGGTGCACGGCGGTAACGGCGAGCGATATCAGGACAAGCGACAAATGCCACCCCCCCTAATGTTAAATGTGCCCCCCCCCCCATGCGCTATACATTACCTGTCTATGTCCACCACTGGCTCTGGGCTCCGCCGCAATCCGCGTGCCCCATGTGGTTGCTGGAGTAACGTGGGAGGATGTGTGACTTCACACACACGCCCACGTAGGGTGGTGTATGCGGACAGGTAGTGTATAGTGAACCAGGGGCCAAATATAAAGGACCACTATCGCGAGAAAAGTAGGCAGTTAAAATCGGACAGAACCAACAGGTTGTGGGCCAGTCCATCTCCTCATGGGGGATTCTCAGGGTTTTTTTTTGTTTTCAACAGCATTTCCTGAACAGCAGTTGCAAAGTCTAACTGACAAAATAGTGTGCAAGGGAGGCTGGCTGGTATCTTACTATTTTGACAGTTAAAGAGAAACCGTAACCAAGAATTGAACTTCATTGCAATCAGTAGCTGATACCCCCTTTTACATGAGAAATCTATTCCTTTTCACAAACAGACCATCAGGGGGCGCTGTATGGCTGATATTGTGGTGAAACCCCCCCCCACAAGAAACTTTGAGGACCATGGTACTCCTGGCAGTTTCCCGTCTGTGAACCTTGTTGCATTGTGGGAAATAACAGCTGTTTACAGCGGTTTCCAACTGTCAAAACAGCATGCAACAGCTACTCCCACTGACATAATTTTCCAGGAGTAAAAATGTCACCATGTGATGAATGTCTGAATGTAAATCAGGGAGAGAAAAGATTTTACAATGAGCAAACACTGACTAAATCATTTATACATAATTATTGTAAAAATGAAGCAGTTTTTAGTACATTTTCTTCACTGGAGTTCCTCTTTAAACGGCTGTTCAGGAAATGCTAGGGGGCAGCGTTTGTGTGTGGGGTGGGGGGGGGGGGGAGATGCAAAGTTGCAAGGCCAATTCCCGAGAGAGTTCATACTGAAATCGATTGGGAATCGGCCTGTGCTGTATGGGCAGCCGACAGATCTCCCTCCGATTAGAGACATATGCACCATTATGTTTACTGAGAGAATGTACACAGCTTAACACCTGCAGAGAAAAACAACCAAACAGCCTAACAACAGATCACACAATGTTGAGACAAAAAGGAAAAATCCCTCAGCAAACGAATGAAAAGAACAGTAAGATTAGGAGGGATATAAGAAATTAATTACTGACAGAGTAACAGGATTACTGAACAAGCCTGCATTACATGTAAACAAGCCCTACCCCCAATAAGCGGAGCCTTCCTCCGCCAGGACTGGAGAAACTCCTGAAATCCGCCAGGCAATGTTGTCCCATCGCTGCAGCCACCACTGTCTCAGCACTTTGTATCAGTGACAGACGGGCACGTTACCTGACTTCTAAAAAACCTACCTTATGGCTCTCAGGGCAGCCTGGACTACATCCAAAGGAAAATGTGAGTGAGGCAACCGATGATAGTGCCGAGCCTTTAGGTACACAGACCAGCTGCCCACAGGAGACTCTCATGCGTAGTCACAATACTGCTGTAGCGCTGTGATCTTATAGGTGACACAAAAAGAGTATTTCTGCTGCTTGCTACTAAGTGTCTTCCTCTTCCTTGTTGGCTTCCCAGGTAGTCACATGTGGGGAGATATAAATACAAGGAAGGGGGAGCATAGACTCTTAAAGGACACTCGTGGTGAAAATAAACTGATGAGATAAATAATTGTATCTATCTTCCTCCTCTTAAAAATGACTTTTTTTCTTAGATATCCCAGTTTTATTTTACATTTAAATCTAGATGTTACCGTTTCATTGTCTCTGCTCAATGACACATGCATTGAAGTATGCCAGAGCTCAAATCTATGAACTATTGACCTCTTTTATCTCTTTCCTGCTCTCAAAACCCATTTACTTAGGAAAGTGTTTTATGGCTGTAATTACTTATCAGTGAGGGCTTCGCTATAGTCTGACTCCATCCCGACCCAGACAGAAACTATCACTTGCATACCTGATCTTTAACTCTTTCAGCAAAGTCATTTGCATGCGAAGCACTGTACATACACATGTTCATCTCATAATGTATTTGTAAAAACCTCTCCAAATGCATTCCTGTAAAGGGAACCTGAAGTGAGCGGGATATGGAGGCTTCCATCTTTTATAACAATACCAGTGGCCTGGCTGTCCTAGTGATCCTCTGCATCTACAGCCTGGTACACACCTTCAGTATTGATTGGCCAATCGTACATCTCCATGTAGTATGAGGACCAACAGGTTTTGAATACTATAACTTAACTAACTGCAGATGGGAGCGCAATAAAAGAGGAGCGTGGCATGTGCAGTAGTCAGCGACTACCGAGGCTGCCAGCGGAAGAATGGATGGCACCAGACAGACACTGAGGGAGCCCACAGACTGCAGGGGGCTGGAGGAAGACCCAGGTAAGTATAAATCCTAGACCCTGAAGAAGCATGTAGATCAGATGTTTCTCACAAAAATCTGACAAGATTAGCTGCATGTTTATTTCAGGGGTTGATTCAGACACATCTGCAACCAGAAAGATCATCAGGACTGCCAGGGAACGGGTATTGTTTAAAAGGGAGTAAATATGGCAGCTTCCATATCATTTTACTTCAGGTTCCATTTCAATTCTTCTCTGAAAAATGAGTAAACACTTATTTGGGTAACCAATGTTGGGATAACAGGCAGTCCTAATCCTGAATATCAAAATGGTTCCATTAGTTAGCAAGATCTGGCATGCTTGGGCTATGAATGTCAGGAAGTATTGATGATCAGGCAGGAAATTCTAGGTTCATTGGTTAGGGTTAGGAGAAGTATCAGGTTACAATAGAATGATCCTATTGGGAGATAACAGGTACAGAAATGTGTATAACATTTATCATCACTATACATCCCTACCTTCCAGGCCTGTTGCCTGGGCGATACCCTTTCCTTCATTCCCCACCTCCAAAACATCACCAGAGCCTGCAATCTCCACCTCCGCAATATCTCCAAGATCCGCCCCTTCCTGACCCCGGACACTACCCTCTGCACATCCATGCTCTCATCTCCCTCCTGTCTGATCTCCCCTTGAAACGCATTGCCCCCCCTTGAATGCGGCTGCTAGACTCATCCATTCCTCTCACCGTTCTGTTTCCACATCCACCCTCTGTAAATCCCTGTACTGGCTCCCTATCCGATGCATAAGATTGAAGATTCTATGTTTGGCCTATAAATCTGTGCACGAAACCTGCCCTACCTACATCTCAGAGCTTGTTCACGGGTATAAACCAGGCCGTCCCCCTCTGGTCCTCGCGCGATCTTCACCTAACTGCTCAGCACATTTCCCACTCCCATGCACCTGCAGGATTTCTCAAGAGCCACCCCCATCCTCTGGAACTTCCTTCCACTGCCCATCAGACTTGCCCCCTCCTTCAACACATTCAAGTAAGCCCTGAAAACCCACCTCTTTAAGATGGTCTACTCACCACCTACCACACAGTAACTCTCTACTGAATACTTATTCTACAGTAGGGTTGCAACAGTATGAAATTCCATGGTATATCTAAAAAAAAAAATAAAATACCACGGTATTCTACAATTATTTGGGATGCCCCACTCCCTCGGCACACATATGATTAAGCTCACCCTGCTCCTGGTGTCCTGGTGGCGTTAGGGATAGGCGTAGCCAGTAGTAGGTGGCCGCAGCATAGGTAGCCAGGAATAGGTGTAGCCAGTAGTAGGTGGCTGCAGCATAGGTAGCCAGGGATAGGTGTAGCCAGTAGTAGGTGGCCGCAGCATAGTTAGCCAGGAATAGGTGTAGCCAGTAGTAGGTGGCTGCAGCATAGGTAGCAAGGGATAGGTGTAGCCAGTAGTAGGTGGCCGCAACATAGGTAGCCAGGGATAGGCGTAGCCAGTAGCAGGTGGCTGCAGCATAGGTAGCAAGGGATAGGTGTAGCCAGTAGTAAGTGGCTGCAACATAGGTGGCCAGGGATAGGCGTAGACAGTAGTAGGTGGCCACAGCATAGGTAGCCAGTGATGGGTGTAGCCAGTAATAGGCAGGGCTGTGGAGTCAGAGCAATTTTGGGTGCCTGGAGTCGGAGTCGGGAAAAAATGCACCGACTCAGACTCCTAATGAATTTAAACTGTCATTAAAATAGAAAATATGATAAAATGTTCTATTTCTCAGATAACAGTCATCATAAATAATGTATACATACAGTAATAGCTGTGCTTAGTCCACAAAAATGAAATAAACCAATCAAAATGAGTTACTTGTGCTGCTTCAATAAAGCAGTCCCCGTATTTTTAAAGTCAGATATACATATCTGATTGTGACTGTATACAGTATATGATGTGTACACAGGAATTTCTTATATATACGAAATAATATCTATGCTGGAAGTATAAAGCCTGATGTGTAGCCGTGTCACTAATAGAGATGGTCAATGAGATGGAAATAATTCTGCGTTGATTCTGATTTATGCTCATGAAATCAAATAATTTTATATGTTGTAATGTAAGTAGATCAGCTAGTCAGCGTAGTCCGGCCGCATGCCGCTTCCACAGCCAGGAGCGTTCTGCACCTGCGCAACAGTGCTGCACAGGTGTAGTATGCTCCCGGGCAGCGGAGTGTGTGCATGCGCACTACGCCAGACTGGCTCAAGTACCTGGACTCGTAGTAGAAGATCCAGGTGGCGGAGGAGGACAGCGAGGGACTGATTAGCCTGAAGGGGGCTGGAGGAAGCTCCAGGTATGTATACAACTTTAATTTCATCTGTCTCAGGTTTACTTTGTTACACAGTAGTACTATACTCTACATATGCACTCTCCACAGAGCTGCAGGGAATCCACTGAGAATGTTGTGCACATTGAACACAGAGGTGCTGTCTATCACCCATAAACCTGGTTTAGATTGTGCATGAAGAATGTGTAATAGAGGAAGAATCTCCTTATTCCCCTGCAGAGTACCTGCACATCACTCTTACATGTACGCACAGTTACATTCCCTGGGCCAGATAGATGTTCTTTGTTATGGTCTGTACTTTTTACAAGTACTCTTACCAAGGACTAGTTTTAGTTTATGACTAAAGGGAATAAATATGGCAGTCTCCATATCCTTCTCACTTCCGTTGTCTTAAAATTCCTAAGTGTTGGCAGCTAAGAGACGAATTTCATATTACATACTTTCAATCAACAAGATTGTAATATGCAAATTAGAGGAGTCGGAGTCGAGGAGTCGGTGGAATCCTAAACCGAGGAGTCGGAGGATTTTTGTACCGACTCCACAGCCCTGGTAATAGGTGGCCGCAGCATAGGTAGACAGGGATAGGTTTAGCCAGCATTAGGTGGCCGCAGCATAGGTAGCCAAGGATGGGTGTAGCCAGTAACCAGCTCTCTTCTTCCTGTTCTTGCGTTCCATCTCCTTGTAACAGCACCCAGGAGGCGCTGTTTCAGGGAAAGGGAACGCAAGAACAAGAAGGAGAAAGTAGTAGGTAATCCACGTGTGCAGGACCCGCTAAAAAAGGATTTATTTATCTCAGTCGTTGTTCGTGCGCCCGCCGCTACGTCGCCCCGTCCCCTAAAAATCGGTAAACCGCAATTGTGCGTGGTATGATTACCATGCACAATCAAACCGCACTATACCATCATAACGGTATACCGTGGCAACCCTACTCTACAGCCCTACATAGTGTGTCCTTCTGACCATCTGACGGGCTCAACATATCTGTACAGTAGAAGCTGCGAATGCACAGCTGTGCACAGCATGGACCTAGTCTCAAACTGTTTTCTCCTGTGTCTCCTGCTTGTCTTATCTGACTCAAGCGACTCATGCTGGCAAACTCGCTTTCCAAGCCACAGAAAGACACTGCGATAAAAAGTTCTAATGCAAATGAAGCAGGAACATAGCCTCATCCTATAGGGTCATACAATTTCCTAAGCCACACCCCAGGAAGGATTCAGTTGCATTTTTACACCCCTCACAACTTCTCACAGTATAAAGCTTGTCTAAAAAAAACAGAAATGTGTGCTGGCAGCATGAGTCACTCGATTTAGACTTTCAGATAAGCAAGAAGTGCTGTAAGCCGAAGGATTCTCTCTTTTTTTGTGTGCTGGAAATGAGCTTTAATTAATGTGATAAGCACACAATTTCTACACAGAGCTGTTCAATTTGAAAAACAGGATTTTAAAGAGAACCTGTACTGAGTAAAAATATTTAAAATAAACACATGAGGTAACTTCAAATGAACATTGCAGAGTTACCTTGCCATCAGTTCCTCTCAGAAGCTCACCATTTTCTTCTGACAATAATCACATCCAGTTCTGACAATATTTTGTCAGATCTGAAATATATCAGTTGCTGTCAGTAAAATATCAGTTGCTGTCAGTTATAGCTGAGAGGAAAACGGATGTACCAGGTAATGCCCATGTTTCCCTATGGCTCAAGTGGGCGATGTTACAGTTTAACAGTGTGCTGATCAGAAAGCTGTTATGGGTAATGGCTATTTTCAAAATGGAGGACGGAAAATTCCCTTGATCATAGTGAACAAATAGGACGCGGGACAGGAAAAAGACACTGAGGAGTAGACTACATGGAAGGTAAGTATGACTTGTGTATGCTTATTTTGACTTTTATTTTCAGTACAGGTTTTCTTTAAGCTGCGGAGGAAAAAAAGGCAACGTTTGAGGATTGTGCTCACGGAGCTGTGAGATGGTATGTTTTAATTTGGGACTGGAGTTGAATCCACCCAGACTGATTGCATTTCTTCTGAGTAGGGTCAAAGGGGGGGGGGGGGGGGGGGGTTGGACAATCGGATAATTTTTGTACAAAAATTATTCGATTGCTGCAGATAACTTAACGAGAGAGAGAGAGAGAGAGAGAGAGAGAGAGAGAGAGAGAGAGAGAGAGAGAAACAGGGAGAGAGGAGAGATAGAGAGAGAGAGACAGAGAGAGAGAGAGAGAGAGAGAGAGAGAGAAACAGGGAGAGAGGAGAGATAGAGAGAGAGAGACAGAGAGAGAGAGAGAGAGAGAGAGAGAGAGAGAGAGAGAAACAGGGAGAGAGGAGAGATAGAGAGAACGAGGGAGGGGAAGAGAAAGAGACAGAGAGGGGGATGAGGGATAGAGGACAAATGAGGGGGAGGAGAGAGAGAGAACGAGGGAAAGGGAAGGGGAGAGAGAGCAAAGGAGGGAGCGATAGAGAGAGGAAAAAAAAAGGAGGAGGGAGAGGGAGAGAGAGAGAGAGAGAGAAAGAAACAAGTTTGTTGCTCCTTTCTTCTGTTGACGCTCCCTGTTTATAGTGGCAGGCAATATTATTAACTATACCTGTAGCCCGTTAAAATAATGGGCTCTAGAAGCACAGCCGCCTGCTTCTTGCGAGGCCTTCCCCATCTCCCCCACTGTTGTGCACATGCGTGAAGCGGATCCACCGCCATTGGTTGTTGGCCACTTAAGCGCACAAAGGCGGACATTTAGGTCTCTTTTACATTGGCGTTTTGTGTGTAGCATTTTGCGATCCGATCGCTACTGCTGAGCATAGTACTTCTAGCTCAATCGCAATAGTAATCACAGTAGTGGAAATTAATGAGAAACCGCTAGTGGAAAGGAGCCCTTAAAGCGCAACCGCAGTGAGATGTATTTCCCTTTAAGCAATACTAATTTCCTGGCATCCTGCTGACCCTCTGCCTCTAATACTTCTAGCCACAGACCCTGAACAAGCATGCAGCAGATCAGATGTTTCTGACATTATTAGCTGCATGATTAATTCTGGTGTGATTCAGACACTACTGCAGCCAAATAGATCAGCAGAGCAGCCAGGCAACTGGTATTGTTTAACAAGATATAAATATGGCAGCCTCTATATTCTACTCACTTCAGTTGTCCTTGAAGACTGATCCATACTGGCTGCGTTTGCACTGCCTTTAACCACTTCCCGACCGCCCACTACACAGGGGCGGCGGGGAAGTGGAGCCCTGCAGGACGGCCTCACCCACAGAGGCGGCGGTCCATTTAAGGGCATGGGCGGAGCGATCGCGTCATCCGTGACGCGATCCTCCGCCGGCGCCTGTCACCGCTCGCTCGCCGCAACATCCCGCCGGCTATACGGAAGCGCCGGCGGGATGTTAACCCCGCGATCGCCGCATACAAAGTGTATAATACACTTTGTAATGTTTACAAAGTGTATTATACAGGCTGCCTCCTGCCCTGGTGGTCCCAGTGTCCGAGGGACCACCAGGGCAGGCTGCAGCCACCCTAGTCTGCACCCAAACACACTGATTTCTCCCCCCCCTGCCCCAGATCGCCCACAGCACCCATCAGACCCCCCCCTGCCCACCCCCCAGACCCCTGTTTGCACCCAATCACCCCCCTAATCACCCATCAATCACTCCCTGTCACTATCTGTCAACGCTATTTTTTTTTTTATCCCCCCCCCTGCTCCCTGCCCCCTCCTGATCACCCCCCACCCCTCAGATTCTCCCCAGACCCCCCCCCCAGACCACCCCCCCCTGTTTACTGTATGCATCTATCCCCCTGATCACCTGTCAATCACCTGTCAATCACCCGTCAATCACCCATCAATCACCCATCAATCACCCCCTGTCACTGCCACCCATCAATCAGCCCCTAACCTGCCCCTTGCGGGCAATCTGATCACCCCCCCACACCAATAGATCGCCCACAGATCCGACATCAGATCACCTCCCAAATCCATTGTTTACATCTATTCTCTCCTCTAAACACCCACTAATTACCCATCAATCACCCATCAATCACCCCCTATCACCACTTGTCACTTTTACCTATCAGATCAGACCCTAATCTGCCCCTTGCGGGCACCCAATCACCCGCCCACACGCTCAGATTGCCCTCTGACCCCCCCTTATCAATTCACCAGTGCATTAATTACATCTGTTCTTCCCTGTAATAACCCACTGATCACCTGTCAATCACCTGCCAATCACCTATCACCCATCAATCACCCCCTGTCACCCCCTGTCACTGCCACCCATCAATCAGCCCCTAACCTGCCCCTTGCGGGCAATCTGATCACCCACCCACACCATTAGATCGCCCGCAAACCCGCCGTCAGATTACCTCCCAAATGTATCGTTTACATCTGTTATCTTCTCTAAACACCCACTAATTACCCATCAATCACCCCCTGTCACTGTTACCTATCAGATCAGACCCTAATCTGCCCCTTGCGGGCACCCAATCACCCGCCCACACGCTCAGATTGCCCTCAGACCCCCCCCCCCCCCCTTATCAATTCGCCAGTGCATTAATTACATCTGTCCTTCCCTGTAATAACCCACTGATCACCTGTCAATCACCTGCCAATCACCTATCACCCATCAATCACCCCCTGTCACTGCCACCCAACAATCAGCCCCTAACCTGCCCCTTGCGGGCAATCTGATCACCCACCCACACCAATAGATCGCCCGCAGATCCGACATCAGATCACCACCCAAGCGCAGTGTTTCCATCTATTCTCTCCTCTAAACACCCACTAATTACCCATCAATCACCCATCAATCACTCCCTATCACCACCTGTCACTGTTACCTATCAGATCAGACCCTAATCTGCCCCTTGCGGGCACCCAATCGACCGCCTACACGCTCAGATTGCCCTCAGACCCCCCCTTATCAATTCGCCAGTGCAATATTTACATCTGTTCTCCCCTGTAATAACCCACTGATTACCTGTCAATCACCTATCAATCACCCATCAATCACCCCCTGTCACTGCCACCCATCAATCACCCCCTGTCACTGCCACCCATCAATCACCCGCTGTCACTGCCACCCATCAATCAGCCCCTAACCTGCCCCTTGCGGGCAAACTGATCACCCACCCACACCAATAGATCGCCCGCAGATCCGACATCAGATCACCACCCAAGCGCAGTGTTTCCATCTATTCTCTACCCTAAACACCCACTAATTACCCATCAATCACCCCCTGTCACTGCTACCTATCAGATTAGACCCCTATCTGCCCCTAGGGCACTCAATCACCCGCCCACACCCTCAGAATGCCCTCAGACCCCAGCCCTGATCACCTCGCCAGTGCATTGCTTGCATCCATTCCCCCCTCTAATCACACCTTGAGACACCCATCAATCACCTCCTGTCACCCCCTAGCACACCTACCCATCAGATCAGGCCCCAATTTGCCCCGTGTGGGCTCCTGATCACTCGGCCAAACCCTCAGACCCCCTTCCGATCACCTCCCCAGTGCATGGATTGCATCTATTTTCCCCTCTAACCACCCCCTGAGACACCCATCAATCACCTCCTGTCACCCCCCTAGCACTCCTATCCATCAGATCAGGCCCAATACAACCTGTCATCTAAAAGGCCACCCTGCTTATGACCGGTTCCACAAAATTCGCCCCCTCATAGACCACCTGTCATCAAAATTTGCAGATGCTTATACCCCTGAACAGTCATTTTGAGACATTTGGTTTCCAGACTACTCACGGTTTTGGGCCTGTAAAATGCCAGGGCGGTATAGGAACCCCACAAGTGACCCCATTTTAGAAAAAAAAGACACCCCAAGGTATTATGTTAGGTGTATGACGAGTTCATAGAAGATTTAATTTTTTGTCAAAAGTTAGCGGAAATTAATTTTAATTGTTTTTTTTTCACAAAGTGTCATTTTTCACTAACTTGTGACAAAAAATAAAATCTTCTATGAACTCGCCATACACCTAACGGAATACCTTGGGGTGTCTTCTTTCTAAAATGGGGTCACTTGTGGGGTTCCTATACTGCCCTGGCATTTTAGGGGCCCTAAACCGCGAGGAGTAGTCTAGAAAACAAATGCTTCAAAATGACCTGTGAATAGGACGTTGGGCCCCTTAGCGCACCTAGGCTGCAAAAAAGTGTCACACATGTGGTACCGCCGTACTCAGGAAAAGTAGTATAATGTGTTTTGGGGTGTATTTTTACACATACCCATGCTGGGTGGGAGAAATTTCTATGTAAATGGACAATTGTGTGTAAAAAAATCAAACAATTGTCATTTACAGAGATATTTCTCCCACTTAGCATGGGTATGTGTAAAAATACACCCCAAAACGCATTATACTACTTCTCCTGAGTACAGCGGTACCACATGTGTGGCACTTTTTTACACCCTAAGTACGCTAAGGGGCCCAAAGTCCAATGAGTACCTTTAGGATTTCACAGGTCATTTTGCGACATTTGGTTTCAAGACTACTCCTCACGGTTTAGGGCCCCTAAAATGCCAGGGCAGTATAGGAACCCCACAAATGACCCCATTCTAGAAAGAAGACACCCAAAGGTATTCCGTACGGAGTATGGTGAGTTCATAGAAGATTTTATTTTTTGTCACAAGTTAGCGGAAAATGACACTTTGTGAAAAAAAACTATTAAAATCAATTTCCGCTAACTTGTGACAAAAAAATAAAAACTTCTATGAACTCACCATACTCCTAACGGAATACCTTGGGGTGTCTTCTTTCTAAAATGGGGTCATTAGTGGGGTTCCTATACTGCCCTGGCATTTTAGGGCCCCTAAACCGTGAGGAGTAGTCTTGAAACAAAAATGACCTGTGAAATCCTAAAGGTACTCATTGGACTTTGGGCCCCTTAGTGCAGTTAGGGTGCAAAAAAGTGCCACACATGTGGTATCGCCATACTCGGGAGAAGTAGTACAATGTGTTTTGGGGTGTATTTTTACACATACCCATGCTGGGTGGGAGAAATACCTCTGTAAATGACAATCTTTTGATTTTTTTACACACAATTGTCCATTTACAGAGGTATTTCTCCCACCCAGCATGGGTATGTGTAAAAATACACCCCAAAACACATTGTACTACTTCTCCCGAGTATGGCGATACCACATGTGTGGCACTTTTTTGCACCCTAACTGCGCTAAAGGGCCCAAAGTCCAATGAGTACCTTTAGGATTTCACAGGTCATTTTGAGAAATTTCGTTTCAAGACTACTCCTCACGGTTTAGGGCCCCTAAAATGCCAGGGCAGTATAGGAACCCCACAAATGACCCCATTTTAGAAAGAAGACACCCCAAGGTATTCCGTTAGGAGTATGGTGAGTTCATAGAAGATTTTATTTTTTGTCAAAAGTTAGCGGAAATTGATTTTAATTGTGTTTTTTCACAAAGTGTCATTTTCCGCTAACTTGTGACAAAAAATAAAATCTTCTATGAACTCGCCATACTACTAACGGAATACCTTGGGGTGTCTTCTTTCTAAAATGGGGTCATTTGTGGGGTTCCTATACTGCCCTGGCATTTTAGGGGCCCTAAACCGTGAGGAGTAGTCTTGAAACGAAATTTCTCAAAATGACCTGTGAAATCCTAAAGGTACTCATTGGACTTTGGGCCCTTTAGCGCAGTTAGGGTGCAAAAAAGTGCCACACATGTGGTACCGCTGTACTCAGGAGAAGTAGTATAATGTGTTTTGTGGTGTATTTTTACACATACCCATGCTGAGTGGGAGAAATATCTCTGTAAATGGACAATTGTGTGTAAAAAAAATTAACAAATTGTCATTTACAGAGATATTTCTCCCACCCAGCATGGGTATGTGTAAAAATACACCCCAAAACACATTATACTACTTCTCCTGAGTACGGCAATACCACATGTGTGGCACTTTTTTGCAGCCTAACTGCGCTAAGGGGTCCAAAGTCCAATGAGCACCTTTAGGCTTTACAGGGGTGCTTACAATTTAGCACCCCCCAAAATGTCAGGACAGTAAACACACCCCACAAATGATCCCATTTTGGAAAGTAGACCCTTCAAGGTATTCAGAGAGGGGCATGGTGAGTCCGTGGCAGATTTCATTTTTTTTTGTCGCAAGTTAGAAGAAATGGAAACTTTTTTTTTTTTTTTTTTTTCTCACAAAGTGTCATTTTCCGCTTACTTGTGACAAAAAATAATATCTTCTATGAACTCACTATGCCTCTCAGTGAATACTTTGGGATGTCTTCTTTCCAAAATGGGGTCATTTGGGGGGTATTTATACTATCCTGGAATTCTAACCCCTCATGAAACATGACAGGGGGTCAGAAAAGTCAGAGATGCTTGAAAATGGGAAAATTCACTTTTTGCACCATAGTTTGTAAACGCTATAACTTTTACCCAAACCAATAAATATACACTGAATGGGGTTTTTTTTTATCAAAAACATGTTTGTCCACATTTTTCGCGCTGCATGTATACAGAAATTTTACTTTATTTGAAAAATGTCAGCACAGAAAGTTAAAAAAATCATTTTTTTGCCAAAATTCATGTCTTTTTTGATGAATATAATAAAAAGTAAAAATCGCAGGAGCAATCAAATAGCATCAAAAGAAAGCTTTATTAGTGACAAGAAAAGGAGCCAAAATTCATTTAGGTGGTAGGTTGTATGAGCGAGCAATAAACCGTGAAAGCTGCAGTGGTCTGAATGGAAAAAAAGTGGCCGGTCCTTAAGGGGTAGAAAGCCCTAGGTCCTCAAGTGGTTAAGTTTAAAAAAAAAAAAAAAAAAAAAAAAAAAAAAAAGCAAAAATTCTGCAGCGATTCATTTATTTGAATAAGAATCGCAAATGCAATTGTGGAAAAATCCCTTCTGCAGTACCTCTCATTCACTTGAATAAGAATCGCAACCGCGGCAGTGGATCAGCCCTGACATGGACGCAGCTATCCTGGCATTATATAGGATGCCTACAGTAATAATGCTAGCTTTAATATAAGACTGCAATTAAAGCGGACCTAAACTCAGAACTTCCTCTCTGCTCTAAAGATACGCAACACGATAATAACCATTAAAGAAAAACATTTCTTTGTTACAGCTGATACAAATCCTGCAATAAAGCTGCAGTTTTTCTACTAGGAAGCAGACACATTGGGTCACATTTATTAAGAGTGAAAGACAAAATATTGGTAGGTTTTTAGAAATTCATGCAGAACTGTCCCTAGATAGTGCAGATTACTTCTAAAACTGTTGTAAAATAGGAGGAGCTAGGACGGTCTCTCAGACAGTGCAGTGTATGAGGTAAATTGCTGTTGCTGAGGTAACCAATACATCTGCTGTATTGATACCAGCAGGCTCTGAGGAGGAATTCAGTGGGGGATACCTCAAAAATCATGCCTAGCCTGCACTGCTGCACTATCTGTGGAACTGCTATCAAGCACTTCTTAATCTGCAGCAGTTTAGGGATGGATTTGCACTTTTCTTAACTGTAGCGCAACTCTAGAAATTCGTGTTAAACAGCCACTATTACCTATTATTTAAAGTGAAACCGTAACCAAGAATTGAACTTCATCCCAATCAGTGGCTGATACCCCCTTTCCCATGAGAAATCTTTTCCTTTTCTCGAATGGAGGGTGAAACCCCTCCCACAGTGTGATGTCAGGACTGTGGTCCTGACCGTTTCCTGTCTGTGAACCTCATTGCATAGGGGAAAATAGCGGTTTACAGGTGTTTCCAATTGCCAAAAAAGCAAGCAGCATCTCCTTCCACTGACATCACCTGCCAGCAGTAAAAATGTCACCATGTGATAAAAGTCAGAATGTAATTCAGGGAGAGGAAAGATAGGCAAACACTGACTAAATCATTTGTACATAATTATTGTAAAAATGAAGCACTTTTTTTTTTTATTACATTATTTTCACTGGAGTTTCTCATTAAGAAGGTTCTTATCATGCAGAACCGTCTCCCTGCTGGTTAAAACAGTTTAAAGGAAACCTAAACTGAGAGGGATATGGGTGTTTCCTTTTAAACAATACCAGTTGCCTGGCAGTCCTGCTGATCTCTTTGGCTGCAGTAGTAATTGAATCACACACCTGAAACAAGCATGTAACTAATCCAGTCCGATTTCAGTCAGAGAACCTGACCTGCATGCTTGTTGAGGGGCTGTGGCTAAACGTATTACAGACACAGGATCAGCAGGAGAGTCAGGCAACTGGTATTATTTTAAAAGGAAAAATCCATATTCTTCTCAGTTTAGGTTCCCTTTAAAAAACAAAAAAAAAAACGTCGGTAATGCATCGATAAATCTGGCCCACTGTTTACCTATTAGCTCTCTGCCATGACAATCAGCTGACACAGCTAACAAATCAAATTACAACTTATGATTAGTCACAGATGAGGGTGAATTAGACAAGCTAAACTCTCTAAATACATACAGGGTGCATTTCTCTGCTTCCCTTCTGCCATGTGCAAGAATTGAGGTCCACTTTAAAATGCACGTCACATGCCTGCTCCCATTTGGATACATGCAATAATGAACTGCGTAAAACCCACAAATGCCTACATTTCTGCGTATATTATAATGACATTTTAAGGATTACTGAAATTACCAATGGGTTGGGCCATTAAGGGACAGCAGTCAGCTGGAATGGCGTTCCTTTTCCGAGACAGACAGTCGCTGCATCCTCTCTGTCAGCCCCTTAATTGTATTCATAACAAATTCATTGTACAGCTCATTTCACTTGTCTAAATGGAAATAGGATGTGCTATATTTGCACCAGGGGCTCTCGGGGGCCGTATATCAATTATTCCCCTGCATGTAATAATATCATATAATTAAGTTGCGATCTTGCCAGTTTTTGCACGTTTGCGGGAGGCGCAGAACGGAAGGAAGCGTATCAGTTGTTCGCACGTTCGCAAGCCGCCTAAGCTACTAATCAAGGGGTGGCAACTGACGGGGATGTGCGAAAATGCGTTTAGCAGCACCTCTCGGGCTACGACCTATGGCAGGAAATCACAGATTGCTCGGAGATGAAGCAGGCCTAGCAGAGGTTTACTGACATGACGCTCTGCATATATAAGCGGTACAGTAGTCTGTTGATTGCCATACTGATCACATTAAAGAGGCACTGTAACCAAAATAACATAAGACAAGACACAGAACAGTTATATTGTGCTTTCCTCCTGGAGGACTCAAAGCACCAGAGTTTCAGCCGCTAGGACATGCTCTACAGGCAGTAGCAGTGTTAGGGACTCCTTAGTAAATAGGTGTTGGCTTACTGAGCAGGAAGAGCCAAGATTTGAACCCTGGTCTCCTGTGTCAGAGGCAGAGCCCTTAACCATTACACCATCCAGCCACACCAGGAAGGTGTAATTGTGTTAATATTTTGTTGATACTTTCCACAGATTTAAGAGGCGATTCACAAAATCTCATAAATCATTTCGCCTCACTTAAGTTAAAGAGGAACTCCAGTGAAAATAATGTAATAAAAAAAGCAGGGCTGTGGAGTTGGTACAAAAATCTTCCGACTCCAACTCCTCAGTTTCTGAAACCACGACTCCAACTCCGACTCCTGGTACCCAAAATTGGTCAGACTCCGACTCCTCGACTCCAACTCCTTAGCCTAATACTTAACAGGGCTGTGGATTTTGTACAAAAATCATGCGACTCCGACTCCGACTCCTCAGTTTCTGAAACCACGACTCCGACTCCAACTCCGGGTGCCCAAAATTGCCCCGACTCCGACTCCTCGACTTCGACTCCACAGCCCTGAAAAAAAACTTCATTTTTACAATAATTATGTATAAATGATTTAGTCAGTGTTTGCCCATTGTAAAATCTTTTGAATCCCTGAATAACATTCTGACATATATCACATGGTGACATTTTTACTGTTGGCAGGTGATGTAGCTGCTGCATGCTGTTTTGGCAGTTGGAGACAGCTGTAAACAGCTATTTCCCACAATGCAGCAAGATTCAGACAGGAAACTGCCAGGAGTACCACGGTCCTCAGAGTTTCTTGTGGGAGGGGTTTCACCACAATATCAGTCATACAGCGCCCCCTGATGGTCTGTTTGTG